>NW_027176153.1:1752389-1843506 GCF_023055335.1 Clinocottus analis
CACCGTAGCATCCTGCACACAACACCCCAAAACACTCCTACAGAGTACAACACAATGACATCACACACACACGCACGCACATCCCTAAAGTTATTTGTGTATATGCAAAGTTACGTTGCATTCAATGTCTTCGTGGGAAACTCAACCGCCAGTGCTTCACATGCGAGGTGTTTACTAGTCATCAAACTGGATCCCCAGTTCTGAGCACACACACACACACACACACACACAGAGTACTTCAGCTCCTCCTGCTGCCGTATCGATGTAGTTTTCTCGATATAAATGCATTATCTATCTATATAACCCCGTGCGTCCGCTCTTCCTGTGCGCAGGCTTGTACAAGTTCCTGCCGCCCGACAGCCGGGAGTTCGAGGACCTCGTGAAGCTCGTGTCGTCCTTCTACCTGGACTCCTCGTCGCGGGGAACCTTCTCCTACTGCAAGGCCCGGCTCATCCACAACGAGCTGCTGGAGAAGGAGGTGGGCCACCGAGCGCTCTGCCCACATGTGCATGCGTTTGTGTGTGTGTGTGTGTGTATACGTTTGTGAGTTTTAAGACTTCATTGTGCGTCTGTTTTCCTGGCGTCAGTTCATCGAGAAGCGGCGCGAGATGAAGCAGGAGGGCCGGACGGAGCCGGAGCTGACGGAGTCGTACTGCTTCCTCAATCCAGACAAAGCCAAGGTATTGGAGGCAAATCTGTGACACAATGGAGACACAAAGCACGCTGCTGCTGTTGTTGTTGTCGCGCACGGTTCTGAGCCCTGTGCGTTGTCTTGGTTGTCGCTTCAGCTCCAGTGGATCTGTGAGAAGGGTCTGTCGGTCGGACACTCCAGGATCACAACGCTGGGAAACCCGTCAGTGGGTGAGTCGGGAATGACGGAGTGGAGCGCCGCTCCGTGATGTTGTGTTTCAAGAGCCGGCAACCTGTTGCAGCTGATGTTTGATGAGCAGTCTGACCTGATGAACTTAGTGTCACACGCTGCACATGCACACACAGCTGGGAGCGGCTCATCACATGCAGCGACGCGCCGCTTCCTAAAATACACACGTCAACAAGTAGAATCAACATCATTCTCGGGCCATGAGCGCCAAAAGCAACAAAAATGGCCGCTGCAGGGCCGGCAAAGTGTGTTGCTGAAGCGCTCGTTGACGTAGTTGTGTTGTTTTTTGACGAAAAAAGAGAAAAAGAAACAAACTCTGGGAAGAAACGGCGTAATTTGTCGAGACGGAACCGAACAAGGCGAAACGCAAGCGTACGATTGGCTGACGCAGAACTTTTCGGAACGTAAATCTGACGCCTTAACGCGCCGTTGAGTGCGATTGTGATGCTTTTCTTTCATTTGTTTGTTCTCCGCAGGTGTTTTCGTCTCCAAGTATTCCGACCTGTTGCAGATCAATCCCTTCGAGGTGGGCTCGTCCGGAGACGTGATCATTTTTAAAGTCATGAGGGTACGGCCGCCGCTCTAATCTTTAAGCTCTGTGACGGATCTCTGATCCTGGTTCGGTTCAGTGGAGGGAACGTCTGCTCACCGTGTGTGTGTGTGTGTGTGTGTGTGTGTGTGTGTGTGTGTCTCAGGGTCGAATAAAGCACATCCACGAGAACATGCCGAAGAACGCCATGGAGCCGAGTCCCAAGTTCGACTGCCACTTGTCCAAAAGCGCCAACCGCGTCACGTCGCTGCTCTCTTACCGGGCGTTCGAGCTCACGCAGGTAAAGACGCAAAACCCTTTTTGTTGCATGAAGTTTTTAAAGGAGCGAGTTCTTTTGCTTCTTGGGACAGAATTGGTCGAGTTGAACGCGTCTTTTATTTTCGTTTCTGTGTTTTTTCTTCTTCTTCTTCTTCTTTCAAGCAATATTTTTTTGAGTTTGCGTTCGATGAGATCAAGGCGCGGCCCCGGCACGTGTGTCCCTACGCGGTGGTTTCCTTCAAGTACAAAGGCAAGGAGGCCGCCGCCACGCCCATGACGTCGCACAGGTACGCGTTTACTGCAGGGAGGAAGCTTCACACGGGTCGGAGGAGGTTTGTGTGATTCACCCGCCTCTTCTCTCTCTCTCTCTCTGCTCAACAGGTTCAACACAATTTCCTCTGAAGGAAGTCGAGGTGAGAAGAACTGTTTGAATCTGAGACGTTTGATGAATGTTTAATGGGGCAAATAAGCGTGTGTGTGTGTGTGTGTCGTCCTGTGTGAGCGCACTGAGCCTCCAAAGTGACCACAGTGACCAGCCAGCAGGTGTGAGTAGTTGTGAGCTCTTTGTGACCTTTGACCCCGAGCAGGGAAGAGCTGCTACACCGTGTGGAGCGGCCCGCTGGTGAACAAGGGCCAGGAGCTGTTCCCCATCTGCTTGCGGTCCTCCTCGCGCCCGTACCTCCCCTTCAAGCTGTGAGTAGCCCGCCTGTCTCCCTGTTGATCGTCCGCCTGCAAAGAGGAAGCTGCAAGAACATACAGTGTAGACATCTTTCTTCCTGTAATGCGTCTCTCCTCCTCCCGAAGCCGGGAGAGGCTGGAGATGGGTCGGGGCATGCAGCTGGATCAGGTGAAGAGGAAGATTCCCTCCGTGCTCTTTTCCTGGGACACCTACAGCGCGTCGCGTGAAGGTCGGTCCACGCCCTCCGCGGCCAAATCATGTCCCGCCCGTGGAGCGATTCTCCGGTGCTCACGCCACGCTTTCCTTTGCACCCGCAGTGATGAAATGCGGCATGTCCTGCAGCCTGTTCGAGGTGCTGGACGGGAAAGGCAAACCGAGCAGCGGCAGCTTGGCGGCGCTGGTCCAGAAGCTGGAGAGGGAGCGCATGGTGAGGCACCCAATCCAACCTCAACAGATCCAGGACGCCGTCCATTTTCGTCATTGTTGCGTTGAGCGTAAATGTTTAACAGTTGATGTCGGGAACCACCCGTCCTGTTGGCACTGCAGGCGCTCGCGTGACGGGACAGTGACGCTCTGTGTCTCCTCTCAGGTGCTGGTGAAGTCGCTGTCCGACCGAGGCTTTCTCTTCCTGCTGTCCTCGGCGCAGATGGTCGAGTCCAAAGGTGCCAAAGCAAAAAGCTCTTTGCTCTCCTCTTGCAGCTCCTGTTGTTCCATCTGAACGCCCACGTGTTGCCTGCAGCCAGGTTCAACCGCAAGAAGAAGAAGAAACGGAATAAAGTTGAGGTTTTTTTTTGTTTTCCAGAGCGGCGGGGGCGAGTCGAGAAGAACCTGCAAGCATTATTCATCTTTCAGGAGTCCAGGATGGTCGTCAAGTACTGTGAGTATCGTTCACTCCGACATGTTTGATTATTAAGAAACAAGAGGATGTTTCTGGACGTCGACCTGCCGACGTCCAGAAACACGTTTCAAAAGGCTTCTGTCAGGGATCTGGTTCGTCAGGGGAAACCCGGAGGAGTCATGGAGCTTAAAATGGTTATTTCAAGGCCTGGAAAAGAAATAAAATCCCCAAAAGTGTAGTAAAAGTGCTGTAAATGTGTTCGTGACCTTCATTTAGGCTGAGTTTGAAATAATGAATCTGCTTTTAAAAGAAAGAGGCTCAAAATATCAGCAGCATACATACAGGCATCTATATGAATGTTTATTCTTTTAATCAAAACTATTGTCTCTCATTCATTTGAGTCATTTAAGGTTTACTGTATGCTGTATGCATGGACATGTTGTTATAAGTCATGTAAGCCCTCTGGTCAGCGTGTATGAACCCTGTTCTGTGTTGGATCTCCCGTCATGAAGACGGACGTCTTCTCTCTCTAACGCTCGTCCTCCGTCGCAGCGTCCAGACTCTTCGAGCCGGAGCCGCTGTCCTCGGACCCCCGGCCCGCCGCGCTCTCCTCGGTGGACGCCTTCGTGCCGGCGCTGCACTTCTCGCTCTTCAAGCTGCGCCTCAACCCGGGCAAGGACCCGAGCTCGGGCGTGGAGCGCCAGGCCGCCGAGTACCTGACCCGCATGGCCTCCGGCACGGTGCGGCCGTTCATCCTGCCCGACTACAAGTACAACGTGGACGACCGGACCAACCCGCTGCTGCTGCACCGGCCCAAGTGCAACATGGACGCCGTGCTGCGCTCCTACGTGCACAGCCCCGTCAGCTACATCCTGCCCCTGAGCCGGACCAACGACATCATCGACAGGATCAGGAACCCGGCGCCGGTGCCCGTCCCCGCGCCCGCGCCGCCGCCGCCGGCCCCGGTGGAGTACAGCCCCGTGTCCGACTGGGGCGGCTCGGACCGCGGCTCGGACCGGGCGGAGAGGCCGGTCAAGGAGAGGCCGGCGGCGGTGGCGGCGCAGGAGAAGCTGCCTTTGGACGCCGGCGGCGGCGGCCGACGGAGGCAAGGCGTGGCCCACGCCAACGGCGCCCAATCGCAGCACAAGGCCGCGGCGGAGCCCCCCGCCGACCCGCACCAGAGGCTGCTGCGTCTGTCCCAGAACGAGTACGACAAGGACAAGATGAAGCAGCTGCTCAAGCTCATCCAGCTCCACAAGAAGGCCATCGTGAAGGAGCCGGGCAAGGAGCCGCGGGGCGAGGACGCGGCGTGGGACGCCGGCGGCCTGAAGAGGAGGTTCGAGGGGGACGACCGCGGCGCCGCCAACAAGCGCCAACGCACCGAGCCGCTCAGCAACGGGGAGTCCAGTCGAGGTGAGCGGTTCAACCCGGAGCTTCAGTCTGAGTTTCTCTCTCCTGATCATTTCCACCTTTTCAGAAGTCAATTCCTCTGGAATAATGAATATGATATTAGTTCCACCGCACTGTCTGATTAGCTCCCCAGTAATTGCACTGCAGATTCAACAACACAAAAGGAACATTGCGGCCTGATTGGCGTCACATTAACATGCAGCCGGCGTCGGGCTTTGCAGATTGAAATACTTTACGCTTGTTTCTCGTTGGTAAACTTTATAGATGAATGCGCTTTCTCCTCTGCAGCGATTCGTTACGTCAACGAGAACCTGAGCTGCAATTCAGGTTGTTTTAACAAGCTAAATCATATTTTTAACCCGTAAACGTCGACAGGAAAGAATGAAGAAAGCCCTCGGTCATTCGATCTCCGCACAGTGAGGATATTCCTGAAGGTGAAACGTGGGGAGAAGTCATGTGACTGCTCTGGTCAGACTGTTTCCTGTGTCTCCATCCAGCAGCTCAGGTCGAGGAGCTGGGCGACGAGGCGGCGCACGGCGACAACCTGACGGCGGTGATGGAGAGCATGGGCATCTACGACACCGACCTGCGCGCCCACGGCAACGCCGGCGGCGGCGGCGGTGGCGCCTCGGCGGTGAACGAGACCCAGCGGCTGCTCAAGATCCTCCTGGCGACCCTCAACAAGGCCGTGGCGCAGGGCTCCATGGCGGCGAAGTCCAACCACGGCGAGCCGTCCACGGGCGCCGGCGGGGAACCCGACGTCCTCCCCGAGCCCGAGCTCAGGAACACGACCGAGCCCGCGTCCCAGACCAACTACACCGAGGTGAGGACCGACGATGGACTCCATTAAAAGCGCTTCATGTCGACCTTTTGTCTGCATTTGCCGTCGTCTGTTCTCCGTCTCTCTCTGTGCGCCTTTTTATACTAACGAGAAAACCAGGACTCGCGGCAAAAGGAGCTAAAAATCCATGCCGTCTTTCTTCTTCTGCTCAGGAGGACATGGACTGCAGCCCCGGGAGTCCGCTCAGCATCGGCTCCCCGGCAGAGCTCGCTCACACCTCGGACATCACGGCGTGGGTGAAGCCCGCCGTTAAAGGTACACAAAGACCTCGCCCACATATTTAGGGTTCACAAGGCTTCTTTAGTGTGACACGTGTCCTTCCTTCCTTCCTTCCTTCTTGCCGTCCTTCCTTCCTTTCTCCAGACCAAGCGCAGCCTTTCCTCCAGCCGGAGCCCGAGGCCGTGACGGCGGACGTGGAGCCAAAGACGCCGGCCGCCGCCGAACCGAAGAAGGCGTCGGCGTTGGCGGCCTCGGAGGAGCGCCCCCCCCGGCCCTCCATCAGCCTGGACACCATCCTGAACCAGGAGATCCACAGCCTGGCGTCGGACATCAAGAACATCATGCAGACGCACCGCATCTGCTACTCGTCGCGGCTCCCCCCGCGGCTAACGCCGGGCCGCCGCTGGCCGCCCAACCGCTGCTTCTCGGACTACGTGGTGCCCTTCGTGTCCCCGGTGCCCGTCCTGGCCCACGTCAAGGCGCTGTGCGAGAAGATGGACCGGTTGATCCCGGCCCCGCCCCCCATCGCCGCCGCCGAGGTCACGACTTCGCCGCCGCCCCCGGTGACGACGTCCAATCTCCCGCCGCCGCCGCCGGCGGTACAGACTTCCAAACCCAAAGCGGACCCCTCGCTGTCGAAGGGCGCCGCTTCCTCCTCCTCCTCCTCCTCCCACGGCGGTAAAATGGGCACCGTTAAAGGGCCGGCGGCGGCGGCCATCAAGTCTAAAGCGGAAGGCTCGTCGGCGGAGCCGGAGGCCGACGTCTACTCGCCGTCTCGGCTCGCGGCGCCGGACTCTCCGGGCGCAAAGTCCCAAAAAGCTGCTTCCGCTCCTTGTAGCGGCGGCGGCGGCGGCGGCGGCGGCGGCGGCGGCGGCGGCGGCGGCGGCGGGTCCGGGCTGCTGGCCGGCAGCCTCATCGGCCAGCTGAAGCCCGAGGTCTTCAGCAGCCTGGTGGAGATCTTCAAGGACGTCACCAAGAACACGGTCAAGTTCTACATCTACTGCGGGGACGAGGGCGAGGAGAGCACCGTCTGCAAGGAGATCAAGGTACGAGGCCACGGCAGCGGCTCAACGTCTACTCACCTGTGAGATGTTTTATTACGCAATAAGGTGTGAAAAAGATTTGGAAAATGTCAATTCACCCGTCTTCCACTTGATCCAGTCTTAACTTGAAGGTTTTAGATGTGAAAGCGACTTCTTGTGGACGAGCTGCCTCTGATGTGACCCGTTAAACTGTGGAAGCAATTTTGACTCTAGACCTTCTTTTCCCTGTTTGAGTCATCGTAGGAACCCCAAATTAATGTCAATACTTGTGTTTATTGTTTGTATTTGTTCAGCAAAGTCTTGGGAAAAAAATGTATATCTGTAAAAAAAAATCGCTTTTAAAAGATATTTTGATCATAACTATGAACATCCAGCATGATATGAGCCAGATTCCCCAAAAAAGCCTCCTGGAGCGTCAATAAGACCTTTTTGTAAAGATTAGGACCTAAAGAATCAATAAAACAAAGTCTCGGCCTGTTAGGGAGCGGGAGGATCTTCACAGTTCCCAAAAGGTTGAACCGGGTTATCGCTCCATCGCGGCGCTTCAGGACAAATTCAAGGTGTCATTTCTTTTCTACCAAGGAAATTCTTAACCGGGTAACATGCAAAGTACTCGCACCAATTCACATCGTTCATGTGCTCATGAATTACTTGAGAATGTGCCGTTCGGCATGAAAAAGAGCGTCAGATGAGTCTTTTTCGAGACCAAGGCGCCGATGAGTGGACGAGGTTTCAGCACATAGTTCCTGTCGTCTTCCTCGTCTGTGGATCTGAACCTGGCAGGCCGACAGCAGAGAAGCCGCGTACCGACTCCTCTTCGTCGCTGCGTCTTCCTCGTCGCTCCGCATCCGTCAGTCGAGGCGGCGTTTTGTCCGTGAAAGAGAAGAGACGCATTCATCTGTCTCTTTTAACAACTCTCTCTCTCTCTCCCCCCTCCCCTTCTCGTCTGTCACAAAGGAGTACTTGAAGAGTCTCGGCAACAGCGAGTGCAGCCCGCAGACGTTTCTGGAAAACAGCGGCAGCTTAGATAAGCTGCTCATCATCATTCAGAACGAGGACATCGCGGCGCACGTGCACAAGGTGCGAGCGCCGCCGTCTTGAGCCGATCTGGATCAAACAGAAATAACGGCGTCCTAGTTGAATTCAAACCTCTGCCGCCGGGTCATATCTGTGTGTTTTCCCGCAGATCCCGGCTCTGGTGTCCCTGAAGAAGCTTCCCTCGGTGAGCTTCGCCGGCGTGGACACGCTGGACGACGTGAAGAACCACACCTACAACGAGCTCTTTGTGTCCGGCGGCTTCATGGTGTCGGACGAGTTCGTCCTCAACCCCGACCTCATCTCGCAGGGTGAGTCCTCCGCCGCCGCCGCCGCCGCTTTCCTCCTTTTAGCCGGAGCCGTGAGATCTGTGGCATCGGGCGTCACCTCACAGCTTCCTTTGTGTCCGTGCAGATCGTCTGCAGGGGCTGCTGAAGTTCCTGGAGGAGCAGAGCACCCCCGAGCACCCCTGGCAGTGGAAGGTGCACTGCAAGTCCCAGAAGAAGCTCAAAGAACTGGGGAGGTCGGTATCGTGAGTAGGAACGCTCATCAAATCCTGCCTACCTTTTACCGACTGCAGCCGGGCTTTTATGCGTGTCCTTCTCCTCCTCCCACGACTCCGAACAGGTTGAACGCCAACGCCATGGGGCTGCTGAACCTGCTGACGGCCTACCAGAAGAAGCACCTGGTGGAGTTCCTCCCGTACCACGAGTGCGACACGCAGTCGCGCCAGGCCCCCGACCTGGACTGCCTCATCAAGCTGCAGGCGCAGCACACGCAGCAGCGCCACCTCATCTTCCTCACAGGTGAGGGCCGCCGCCGCCGCCGCGCCGTCCACGCAGCGCCGCCGCCGCCGAGTGGCACTTTGTCCCAGACAATAGCTGCAGACACCCATCCATGTGTTTCACTGCCATTATGGAACACTCCAGTCTACATTTAAGGTCCTTATTAAATAATCGCTCCCTGCTTTTAACCCCTCACCCTCTTCATCACGACCAATGAATCAAGTATATCTCGTCTACATGGACAAGAGGTTGCGTTACTGAGAGGACTCGCTGTCTTCGCCCTGCGCGCCTCACTTTGCCACCGCTTTGTTAGCTTCATTGTCTTTGTGCAAACTGTGTAAAAGATACAAGTCGAGCATTAAAAGCATTATAAAGAAACAAAGGTTGAATATCTTGTAAAAAACAACGTTTGATTCGGCTGCAAAATATTGACTCAGAGAAGATTTTGAAGACTTCCTGTTTCTTACAGCGAATTGACCTTCATTGTTTTAATCCCTAGACTTGTAAATAGTGTATTTTATTTTATTTTCAGTCACGTGATCGCTCAGCAAGTTACAAAACCTTTAACGGTGAAAACGAGGCGAACGGCAACGCCAAACTCACCAACGAGAGTCTGTCTCTCCCACAAACGAACGTTTTCTGCCTCTTTCAGCCACGATGGCGTCGGTCTGACGCAGAACGAGCTCACAGACGTCACTGGAGTGATTTAAAGTGTCTTTTGGCTGCTTTGTTATGCGGTGTTTCCTTTATGTTTTCCACAGAGCGGCCGTTTGAGATGTTCCTCCAGTACTCCAGGAATGGGATCGTGATCGGGAGCATCGACGACGTCATGAGCGGCTTCCACAGTCTGATCGGCTCCATCAATCACAACGAGCTCCCCACACCGCCCTCTACAGGTGGGTGGCGTCAACAGCGACACTCAGGATGTCATGTCGTTTCGCAGTGTAACTGTTCCTTACCGCTTTGTGTTAGCAGTTAAATATGTCCATTAAGTTCATTTTAATAGCGCCGTTTAAGCGTCCACAACACATTTGTTTGATAATATCTTCCTTTTCTACTTCCATGTTTCTCTCTCTCTCCTCTGCTGCTCTCCTAGTAGTGAACGACGAGTGTGTGGAGGAGGAGGACATGTCCATAGACTCTGACGACGATGAGGATGATGGCAGCGGCGGCGGCGGCGGCGGCGGCGGCGAGCCGACCACCGGGTCCGAACCCCCGGAGCAGAGCCCGGCCGGCGACAAGGGGAAGCCTCCGCTGCCGCCGCCGCCGGACACGCAGACGTTCCGACCGCCGCTCCCGGAGCAGCTGGGCGGCACGCCGGAGAGGACGCCGACGCTGTCCGACTACAGCGCTCTCAAAACGGCCATCTCGCAGTTCAAGGCCACCAACCAGATGGGGATGGGCCCCCCGGACGTCGGCGGCTTGTCGCCGGGCGGTTTCCCCGTCAACCCCCACCAGAGCTTCCTGTGCCCCTCGTGGTCGTCCTACACGGGCTCCTCCAGCTACGCGGCGTCCCCGGCGTACCCGGCGTCGCCCTGCAGCAGCACCCAGGAGCAGGAGTACCGGCCTCAGGTGCTGGCGGCGGCGGCCGTGGCGGCGGGCCCCGCCGCGATCCCGCCGCCGCCCCCGACGGGACCGCTCGCCAACCTGGCGTCCCTCCCCATGGAGGTCAAACCTCCCCCGCCGCCTCACCTCATGATGCTGGGCCACGCGTACGGCTCGGACACCGGAGGCGCCGGGGCTGCTGGGAGCTCCCCGCTCGCCACCGCCGCCGCCTCCTCCCTCCCGTACGCCGACCACAACGACTCGGCCCAGCCGGCGTACATGGCCGGCGTTCCTCAACAAAACGCTTGCGGGACCCCGACGCAACACAACAGGACGCTCACGCGACCCGGGGACGGCCTGTGGGGGCCCGGCGCTTGTCGGACCGCCAGCGGCGCGGGCGTCCCTGGGGAAAGCGCCCTGGGGGCCGGCTGTCAGGGCGGCAGGACTCAGGTGAACTGCCATAACAACCACCTCGGGGCCTCCGTGGGTATCCCCACAGCGGCCACCAGAGGGGGCTCAATACTCAGGCCTAAGATGCCCCCGCATCCAATGTGCGGCCTCGGCTACGGCGGCGTCGGGGGCCTCCCCGGGCAGATGGATCACGGGCCGATGCGGGGCGGCATGGGCTTTGGTTCTCAGGGGAACTTTCGAGCCAGAGGACCCCCGCCGATGGGACTTTGGCCTCGGCCGGGACGGGGACACGACCGGGGCGGCGGGGGGGGAGGCGGCCCCTGCTCCTGGGGTTACCCGACAGGCAGGGGCGGCGCGCAGGGGCACTACTCGGACTACACGTACACGCACAATTATGCTCCCGAATAGACAATCAACCACGACCTGAAAGGGCAAACACGGAACGCTGAACTCCAGAGACGCTGAAAAGGCTGAATGTAAATAGATTCCTCCATTATGAACGCATCCATTGGAATCAGAAAAATATGGAACCCCCGGTTTTCTACGTCAATAAAGTGATTGATACGGGCGGTGCCGTGGTGTAAACTGTACGCTCTTCTTTCTGTGTGAACTATTCGAGACCCCGTTCAAACCACTATATTTATATTTGCCAACAAATGGTAATGGCCTTCCAGCTTCTGGGAAATCGAACACGTTATTTCTGTTTGTTCAGGTTTTGAAACGGTTTGTGAACAAAAGGGGGCGGGAAGGGAAATGCTGATATTTTTTTAAGGAGAAAAAAAAAATCAAGTGAATTAAATTTCGCTTTTTTTTGCTGTTGGTTTTCTTTTTTTTTCTTTCTTTTACATGTTTGGTTGTCCTAAATTCTATTAAAATAAAACATTTCAGATCTTATTTGTGTGATCGGTTTGATGACGGTGTCAAGCAAACTATTAAAAATATAAATCACCGCTGCCGTACTGTCCTTTCACTCAAAAAACCCACGACTTCACACACAGCACATGTTGTATTTAATATATATAACATGTTATTTTGAGCTTAACTCATCCACCTATAGACATGTAAGATGCTGATCTTTAAATATGCAAATATGGGTCAGATTTCCAAGAGAGAAGATGTGTTGTTCATATAACGAGTGCATTAAAGAGCCTTTAAACACTGGACACAATAATTTGTGACCATGACGAGGCGCCGAGCCCTGCGGTAGAAATCGGTTAAATCCATCGTCTCCAGCAGGGTAATCTGCCTGTGGAGAGCCGTTTGGAGCAAATGCAGCACTTTAAAAGCCCTCTGAGACTCCGTGCTGAGTGCCATTGGCCCCTCAACTCGACCACTACTGAAAGGATCATTAGCAGGGTCCTCTCCGTGTGGCTTTGTTGTAATGTGTTTGTAACCCTGTGGAGGGATCTGATTCAATAAATGCACCAGGGGGCGCTGTATGCCCTCTTAAAGCGTTAACCTATTTACTAGTTATCTCCACAGCCTCCTGTGCCAGTGGTGCATTAGATGTGCCACGGTAACTCTGGAGAACTGAGAGGGCATTTTCCCCCTCATTAAATCAGTTGCAGTTTATACCCATCACACCAACACTAAGAAAGATAGTTTTTTTTTTAGAAGTATTTATTCGCCTGCATCCTCCTACACACAGTTCCCTTTATGTACCTGGAATACTTTTCCTCAAACACAGCCTGAGTCCATTGAGCTGCGCGTTAGGGGGGTTGTGTTCAATGCCCACGGGATCCGCACAGACATCAATGAGTCACTAACCGTACGTATGTATGGCCTATATTTACAATTCAATGAAAAATAAACTGAACATACAACAGATATTCAGACGAAAGTGAAACGTATAATACATATAAGAAGTTATTTTATTATCATATATGTAGTGTGTACATTTGTGACAAAAATGTAACGAAATATTCAATTAAAATGAGTAGGAACGGATTTATTTTCATGGGCCCTGAACGCAACACTCGCGTTGACGTTAAATTGAAAAAGATGTCGAATTCCGTAGATGTTGACCAACAAATATGCGTTTATTTCAATATGCGTTTATCTCAAAGCTTTCTCGAGTCCTGTTCCCGGCTACCTAAAGGACGTAAGTCCAATATTTTACTTCTGTTAACAGTTTAACATCAACTCTCTGTCTCTTTAACAGCTAAATACTCACCAGCTAAAGTTAGCTCGAACAATTTGAACTGAACTAGCGTTAGCTTAACTAGCTAGCTAGCTAGCTAACGCTAGCGGTTAACCTAGCTAGTTGCTAAAGGTGTCGGTCAGGTGCTGGACAGGTAACACACAGGCAGGTTAATCAGACATTTTAGCTTTTCTACAGGTGTATAGGGTGAATAAATAAATAACTAACGCTAATAGATATCACCATCAAACTTCCCTAATTGAATAATATAATAAGATAATCATTTACAATTATGTGCTAATTTGTAGCCACTTATAGTAGAGGAAATTATAGATAATATCTATAATTAAACAGTCATTAACAAAACCGGTTTCTCCATGTTTTTAGTAGTACATGTGGTATCAATGAGGCTCTGAATGACGTGTGCATGGCCAGTGCATTACAAATATGTTTGTTTCTAGCCTTAAACATCACGATGAGCTAATAAAATGTACTCCATCTTGCTGCAGAGGCGTTGTGACTTATGACTGCTTCCTCCAAACTGCTAACATGGTTTCATTTCAATTGCTGCTCAAGGCACAAACAGGTCAAACTGTCCAATAATTCACATAAACGCAGAGGAATGCTTCTGTGAAAGTCCAAAAAGTTAGATAGATAGATAGATATGTACTTTATTAATCCCCAAGTTCATGATCCTGTGTAGCAGAATAGTTACAAACATATATATATATATATATATATATATATATATATATATATATATATATATATATATATATATATATATTTATATATATATATGTATATATATATTTATATATTTATATGTGTGTGTATTGTAACTACCCCATTAATCCTCTCATGACAGGTTTAAGCAGCAACCCTTGACAGCATCACTACCCTCATGTTAACTGAATATAAAGTTGTCCATTCAGTTTATTAACAGCATTTTAGCTGCTTATGGATTAATGCGTCATAAATACCGACAATACCAATTTTTTCTGCAGAACCAGAACTCAAAGTGCATTTTACTGATATTACTTTAACTTGTTGAAAGCTGTGGAAGCATTTCTGTCTCCAGACCTCCTTTTCCCTGTTTGAGTCGTAGAAACCCCAAATTAATTCCAATACTTGTGTTTATTTTATGTATTTGTTCAGCAAAGTCTTGGGAAAAAAATGTATATCTGCAAAAAAAATCACTTTCAAAAGATATTTTGATGGTAACTATAAACATCCAGCATGATATGAGCCAGATTCCCCAAAAAAGCCTCCTGAAGCGTCAATAAGACACCTTTTTGGAAAGATTAGGACCTAAAGAATCAGAATCTGCAACAAAAATCACAATAAAACAAAGTCTTGTCCTGTTAGGAAGGAGCTTCAGTCAAAAAACTGTGTCGCTCGGTTCAAAAATGGAAGAAATTAAGTATTTTATGCTTAAAGATTGTCTAAATGGGGCATGCTGGGACTTAAAATGGGCATGGGAGGATTTTCGCGCATGGTTTTCAAAAGGTTAAACTTGTAATAGAGTATTTTTTTGACTTTCTTCATTGTTACATTGGTACTGTGATATTTTAAAAACTCTTAAAATGAAAACAATCGTTGCATTAAAGCCTACAGAGGAAGTTTCCCTTCTCTTGCCTCAGATTGTGGAAACCCTCAAGTTTCTGCTGAATGTTTGATTTTTAGACAACAAAGCAATAAAGTTTGCTTGTTCGTAGCCTCCTGCATCTTTGTGAATATTAGAAGCTTTGGTCCAGACCTCACCGTCGTCGCCTCGGGGCTCCAGGCCCACTGCCCGGAGGCTGAAGACCAGGAACCAACAATAAGAAATAAGAAGTCAAGGCAGAGGACTGAGACACATCGTAGTGATTTCTACGAGTGTGTGTGTGTATATTACATAGGAAAATGCTGCATATTATACAATAATCATCATGTAATTAAGAACAGCGATCACAACTCTATTTTTAAATTCATCTTTTATTTATGCATGGACACTTAATTACGCTGTTACCTTTATAAAACATTGTAAAATGGTGTTCTCTGCAAAAAGATCATGCAATACAAATACTCGTTTTGTACAAAAATGTAAGGTTTGAGAATAAGATGTTTGACTTGGAAGCATTTTTTGTTCATAATATCGTCAATTTCAATTATTTTTGTCCAGATTAACTGCGACATGATGCGTTGATGTCGTCCCACGCCTGATTAGAAATATGAATGTCGTGGTGATAGCGTAACGCTGGCGCCGGAGGACAAAGTCACAGGGTCTCGACCCAGTGTTTGTCAAGTCAATCCAGCCGTCATGAAGATGTTTCGGTACCGGTCGTGAACGTCGACCTGCCGGCTCTGTGAGGGGATCGGCGGGGTCGGCGCGGTTCATCCCGTTGGGACCCCGAACGTCCAAAATGTCATCGCTGTTCATCCTGAGATCCAGTGAAACAGAAGTGAGAGCGTCTTCAGCTTCCGTTCTGTTCTGGGAAACATAATAATGTAATATATTTCAGCCGCGTACAGTGACAAGAGGGATTTTTTTCAAGTCCTTTGTATCTTATTGGATCAGATAGAAGACATTTATTGTTAAATACGACCACAACATGACCGGTGCGTGATGAGCAAAAAGGGTTTAAAAAGGAGTTTTTCACTCAACTGGAAAAAAAACTGCTCTATAAATTGCATTATTGATTATCAGTGACACTGTAAGACTCCTCTTCCGCCTCTGACAGTCTGTTTTTTTTTTTTAAATGGAAATGATAAAGCCATATTTCACCAGAGTTCATTGTTGTCTTTCCGTGTGACAGATAATAACGAGGGAGGCGGCGTTTACCGCACGGTACAATAAAGATGGTGGGAGAAGCCAGACGGGCGGAGCAGGGGGGAGAATAAAACAAGGAGAGGGCGTTGAAGGAGCGCAGGCATGAGAGCAAAGACACGCCGAGTCATGGTGTCAGATCCCGAGCAAAGACACGCCGAGTCATGGTGTCAGATCCCGAGCAAAGACACGCCGAGTCATGGTGTCAGATCCCGTAATGTCCCATGATATACAGCTGAACTCGCATGGCGGCGCACAAGGACGTATCACTGCATATGTGTGTTTGTTTGCTTGATTATTCATGAGGTTTGTGCCCCACAGGGACCGGACCGAGACCAGGACCGAGACCAGGACCCCGCTGGACGCGTCCGGGCGTCCAGCTGCTTCTCAGGAGCACAGAAACCAGCCGGCGTTGGCATCCAAGTGCAGAAGGTATGATGAACAGCTCGCTGTCTGCGGTGCAGCGCTTCATTTGTTTCAGTCCCTTTTTTTCGCGACCGACTCGCCTCCCCAAAAAAAACAACCCAGACCCAGAAGTTAAGACCATCAGTTGGTGGACCGTTCTGCACCGGGCCTCCGCTGAGGTTGTGTACGTGCGTGTCTGATGGCCTATAAATGTGTGTGTGTGTGTGTGTGTGTGTGTGTGTGTGTGTCACAGCCGGGTGCCTCCACTCTGCCCGGCGACTGTGTCGACGGTTCAGTAATGGCCCCCGTTGAGAGGCAGTCGAGGCGGCCCTCCCACCGGTGGAAGCAATTCCACTTCTGCTATTCACAGTTACTAAAATAAATAAATAAAAACACCCTTTTTCCTCCCAAGTAATTAGGTTCCTTGAATACGATGATTTAAAATCCCCTCGGAGCCTCAGAAGAAGCCGGGAGAACAATTAATCTGGAAAGGGGAGCGCGGGCTTTAATTGAAGCCTGATGGAGTGTTTTGCGTAGAGGAGGAGGAAGAGGAAGAGGAGGAGGAGGAGGAGGAGGGGGTGTGGGTCTCTCCCCTTCACATCTGGGTAATTTTATTTTGTAAACTCTGGAAATCCTGTTCTTACGTAAGCGTCATCATTAATAATCCCAACACAAAAACATTTCAGCAAACGTCTGCACGCCTCGTGTTTTGAAAATTCGTAACAATTTTCTAGAGCAAAGAAATTGTGTTTTTATTACCTCTCATGGTTGTTTTTTTCCCCCACAATGCACTGCGGTGGCCTCCTGTTACCAGCGCTCGCGCCGCGTGGCGTCAGGATACAAGCGCTGGAGCTGCTGCATCGCCGGTTGCGTAACCGGGGGTCGCCTCCGTGTCGTAGAAGCGCTCACATCGTGTCCTCTGTGCTTTTTTTTTTTAAAACCTGCCCGCTAATCATATCAGAAACAATAAATCCACCCCCAAAAAAAACCCACAGCTGTGACGGAGCGCGCGAGCCAGATTAGAGGGATTTGAAAACACTAAAATTGACACAGCACCTGGTTTTTATCCTCGTGCTAATCTCCTAAAAACCTAACCCCGAGCCACCGCAGCATGTAATGTCCCTAATACACTGTCTCTGAATATATTAAATGTCTCTGGTACAAGATGGAACATAACGCACACGTGGGGGCGTGTTGCGTAATCTCTGAATGTCGCTTACGAGCGGCGGCAACGCAACAATCCAGCGCGATTAAACCGAGCGGTTGCGTCACAGCGCGGCCGCTCTCGGTCTTAACCTCAAGCCGCCCAATCACCTGAGAGCGCGCGTCCTCACACAGGACACGCGCTCACACTCATTTATTTGAGATTGTTTCATTTATTTGTGATTTTTTTTTCTTTCTTTTTTCGAGTTGCACAACAATATCCGGGCTAGTCCAGTTTTAATGAAGGGTTTAGAGCGACTCAAAGGCCTTCCCCTGTGACGACACGCGCTGCCTTTGTCACCGACGACTTCTCTCTGATATTATATGAAGGATTACATCTAATCCCGTCCAATCCCGACGCAATCCTCAGCCATTGTTTGCATTAAGATTAAACGGCAATCTCACAACATCGCGGACGCGGGGAGATTTAAAAGAAAACGGTTTTATTTCTTTTCGAGGCTACTGTTTTGTTTCCTGCATCCCATCTGCTTGTAAATGCTTCATCCCTCACCGCCTCTGGTCCTTCACGTCATGGACTTAATGTTCTCATCCCACTCGTCCTGCACCTTTCATCTCTGCTGTACATCTGTCACTTTGAACCGTGTTCAGCCAAATTAAAGATGAATAAATAATGAAGGTGTACAAAGTGATGCCTCCTTTAGAGGAGGAGGAGGAGGAAGGATGCTGCAAGTATTTGTCACTCCTGTTATAATTCTGCGGTTGTGTTTGTTCAAAGTGCTCGTCTGAGTTTGATCAAAGCGATGTTGTCGTTTGAAGAGCGGTGCCGCTGCTTGTTGTGTTCCCCGGTGTGTTGACTCTCCTGGTATTCTGTTTGCCAGATAAGCGGCATTGTTTCCCCGGCTGCCAGATTACTGCAACAGGTCCTGTATGTACAGTAGTGTGACGGATCACAGCGGGACGCACCTCTGTTTCCCGCTAGATAAGATTATTATAATTTATTTGTGTGTTTGCTGTGAGCGATGCACTTCTTGCCGTGTCTTACTTCCTCTTTCTTCCTCATACGATCGTAACAGATTTGCTAAAATCGCCCTTCAAAAACTACAAACTACATGAGCTGATCAAAAGGGAACACATCTTTTATTAAGAAGACGGGGAGCAGTGGTTTTCGTGTTTGAGCTACGTATTATAGACTAATATAATCTGTATTACACATCATCTCCCCTCGTTATGGATCCTTCAGCTCCGGCCGGCCGTCACAGTCCTCAACTTTCAGCGTGTTTCTTTTCTTCTTCTTCCTTTCGTCCGGGGCGTTTAATCCTTGTTGAACACTTTTCTGTGGAAAAACAGCGAGTCGGATTCATGCTCTGATCCCGGGAGAAATATCCCACCTTCCCCTTCGCCTCCGGAGTGCCGTACCCGAGCACACGGAGAAGTTATTAGCTAAATTTTTAGCACCGATAATGGCTCTGCTGTGATTTAGCAATGTCAGTACACTGAGGGAAATAAACCAGAGTTGAAACTTTCATTTCGACTGCTGGGGCCGGATGACGAGAGCAGAACAGGACACATCGCTTCTTCTCCTCCTTCTTAGTTCAGGAGGCTTTTTAGTCCGAAAAGAGACACAATGATCTCACTGAAAAAGGAGAATAAGAACAGTGATGAGGGGAAAAAGAGAACAAAACAGAATCAGCATCAACTCTCAGGCGCCCATCCCGCTGCTTCCTCCCTCCTCCTCGGCTCCATGAACGCCACGTGCTTGCTGGTGTGTATTTTCTGATGTTCCCTCACGGAGGCGGAGAAGACGGGCGTGAGCGTGCTGGGGTCGTAGGTGGCGATGGGGACGGCCGGCGGCGGCCGTGGCTGCTTGCAGCAGCCGCAGCGGCACGGCGTCATGTAGAGGTAGGCGAGCACGGCCACCGTGGTCACGGCGCAGCCCAGCAGCGTCGTGTAGCCCGTGTTGAAGGCCTCCGGCGGCGGCGGCAGCACCGTCACGTTCACCTCCCGCGTGGCGTTCAGCGCCCGCTTGGCGTCCGCCGCCGTGCACACGTACAGGCCGGAGTCGTTGACCTCGGTGGCGCCGATCTCCAGGGTGCCGTTGGCGAACAGGCTGATCAGCGTGTCGTTGGCGTCCCGGGCCAGGCGGCCCTTGCCGGGGGAGAGCCACGCGAACGAGAGCTTGCCGCCGCCGCCGCCGCCGGCGCCGGCCAACGACGTCTGGCAGTCCAGGCGCACCCGCTGGCCCTCGGTGACCGTCACGTGCGACAGCAGCACGGTCACCGGCAGCGACACGGGCTTCTTCACCGTGCAGTTGCGGAAGAAGCGGGAGTGCCGCAGGAAGCGGATGGAGGAGCGCGGGCTGCCGCGCACGCTGCAGGTGTGCTCGTCGGCGAAGTCCCGCAGCGAGTCGTAGCCCCTCAGGTCCCAGTGCCAGAACACGCTGTACATGGCGCAGTCGCACACCAGCGAGTTGTTGTGCAGGTACAGCCCCCGCTGCACCAGCCCGGGCAGCGCCTTCACGTCCTCCCACGGCAGCCGGCTCATGCGGTTGGACGACAGGTCCAGCATGCTCAGGAACGGGTGGCTGTGGTCGCGGATGGAGAAGAAGGGGAAGTCGGTGATCTGGTTGACGCTGAAGTACGCCTTCTTCAGGCTGCTCAGGCCGCTCAGCGTGCCGCCCTCCACCTGCGCGATCTTGTTGTTGAAGAGCAGCAGCTCCTCCAGCCGCCACAGCCCCTGGAAGTAGTGGCGCTCCACCGCGCGCAGCCGGTTGGAGGACAGGTCCAGGCGCCGGAGGCCCGAGGCGTTGCGGAACACGCCCTCGGCCAGGGCGCCCAGCTGGTTGTGGGCCATGCGCAGGTTCTCCAAGCGGGGCATCCGCTTGAAACTGGCCGGGAACAGCCAGGACAGGTAGTTGTGGCTGAGGTCCAGGGTGACGGAGAAGGAGGGCAGCGACGCCGGCAGCTTGGCGAGGCCGCTGGAGCTGCAGCTCACCGTGTCCGACAGGCAGAGGCAGACGGAGGGGCACGCCGCCTCGGAGCCGGGGAGGACGAGCAGCAGCAGCAGCAGCAGCAGAGGCCCGGAGGTCATGGCTCTGGAGGTCGGAGGCGTCTAATCCGCTCTGGTTCTCTCTCTCTGATCAGACGACACGCTAATGAGAAACGGCATCATTTATTCAAAAGCCATTCTTTCCCTTCAACCCACCTGCTGCTCCGAGCTGCTCGACTTAATGTTTAAAGACACGCAGGAAGATGAGGAATGCGTCGAATGTCCGCTAGGAAATTATTTTCAGCTTTTTTTCGTCAGACTAGAGATGCTACGTGTACACATACAATCTGTTTTTTATTTGCTGCAGTAATCATTTTAAAGCTGCAACAAATCATACATTTCAGTGAAACGGTGAAAAAAATGCTCCACAAACATCACGAGAGAGAAATACTTCACCTTTTTTTTTTGCTTCTTCTTTTTCTTAAAGTGAGATCAGGTCAAAGCGATTTTCCGCCACAGACTTGTAAGTCTGTATGAATTTGAAGGCAGAAAAAAGGGGAAAAGTTCACTCCACTTCCAGACGAGAGAGCAATTTGGCTCACTTACTTAATCCCATTCTCGCCTCCGAAAAGAAAAAAAAAAATCCTCACTTCAAACCACACAAAAGTAGACCGCTTAGCAGCAACACCGGGCTCCAACTTTTTTCCTCTTCTTCTACAAAGTTGTATCCCGTCGGCGAACACCCGGAACGATCCTTATCTCCTCCTCCTCCTCCTCCTCCTCCTCCTCCTCCCTCCTCCCCCCTCCTCCCCCGCGGTGCTGCAGCAACAATGCCTTCGCCGAGTTTTAAGTGTCCCCCCGCCGGCTCGCTCCTCGATCCCGAACCAGAGCGGCACGCTCAACAAACATCCCGCAGAGCTTTGCCCGCGTATATAGCAAACAGCACACAGAGCTCACTTAATCTCCCACAATCCCCTCCTCTCTCCCCCTCCTCCCCCTCCTCCCTCTCCTCCATGTCATTTAGACACCAGCCTTGTGTCTCCCTCGCTCATCATTCAGTAATGATGCTGGTGGATGCCCTTGCTCCTCTGCCTCTTCCAACAATATCAGTTTTTTTTTTTTTTCCTTTATCGTATTCTATTAATATTCAATCTTTTCAGCGTTTTGCTTAATAGCAGATTAGCGGGAGCTTTTCCTCGTGAATATTCCATGTGGCCTCTCACCAGTCCTCCCCAACCAGAGGGCTGGCACATACATTTTATCCTTTCGTCAGTGTGCTATTGTCGGGGGCGAAGTTATCGTTGTGAATACACCTGTTTTTTGAGTGGATGGATGATGAACACACACACACACACACACACACACACACACTCCCTCTCTCTAAGTGCATTAATCACCCCTGTTTTCCCTCCTACCCCTCGGCTTTTGGGTCTGACTGGATATTTGCCGTCCAAGCTGCTTGGTCATGGTGGCCCTGACAGCTCTGATTTCTGTCACAGCGAATTAGCTCTGCCTCCCAGCACCACCCTCCACCCTCCACTCCACCCAACCATCCACCACCATCTTCCTATAAGTGCTCCAGGCTTTGACTGACTCCCACTCGCTCCCTCGCTCACTCTGACACAATTCCCTCGTGGGTTCACGCTCGCCGGATCGACAGCTTGACGGACGGGTCGGCAGCGGAAAGCCACGATGGCGACGGGCGCGCGGCGAGCTAGCGTGTGAGGTGGGAAGCCTTCAGTTTGAAAACAACACTCTGAGTGAGTGTGTGTCGTTTTGTTAATGACAGCATTAAGGGTGAGGAAAAGACATGCGGGGGGGGGTATTTGCGTCGAACGGGTCCGTCACCCGTCTTCGGCGCCGCGGCGTTACGCACAATCTTTGTCCCAGGCCGACTCGTGCGGCTCGGCTGGAGCACGCAGGAAATGCAAACGCCCACACGGTATGCTGGGAACTCTTCTCGAGGCCCTCCTCCAGGTGTCCAGCGGCTCACATCGTGACTCAAATGCCCCCGAAAGAGCGAAGGGAAGGAGACGTTCCATCGATATCTAAAGTATTATGTAACGCGCTGTGCTCCAAATCATGGGACGCGGTTCTTTTTGTTTGGTTCCTTCC
Organism: Clinocottus analis; assembly: GCF_023055335.1. NCBI lineage: Eukaryota > Metazoa > Chordata > Actinopteri > Perciformes > Cottidae > Clinocottus > Clinocottus analis. Next base: position 1,774,502 of record NW_027176153.1, read on the forward strand.
CCTATATAAGTCCCTGATTGTAAACGGATCACATAAGAGCTGCAAACCAGTGGGTTCATCTGCATAAGCCGGTGACGATTTCACGGCTCGGTGAGAAGCATTTGAATAACGCAGACCGACACGCCGGCGTGATGTCACCGCCGCCGTTTGTTGAGTTATTTTTTTACATTTATTTTTATAGCTGTGGCATAATCGCGCGGTGGAGAATGTTTGTCTTTTCTCCGTCGGCCTTCGCCGTGCCGCCGTGACGTACTTGAACGTTTCTAGTGCCTCGTTATGTTTAGTATTGACTTTCATTCTCTATTCCAATCATTTTTTCTTCTCTCTCCATTGTCTCCGGGGATCAATGGGATTAAAGCATGAACAGGTGAACGACACGGGAGGGAGATGGTGACTTTTTCCACGATTATTTCTTCTTCTTCTCTTCTCTTCCCCCGTCGGCGTGGACTCAAAATGTCTCTATTTGTTCCTCCATGTTCCGGTTTGTCTGACTGGACTGTGATGGCTCGGGCCTGCTGTTCTGCAAAATCCCTAATCTAATCAGTATCTCTGTATCAAGCTGCTTCTGCAAATCCCGCCTCCTCCTCCTCCTCTTCCTCCTCCTCTTCCTCCTGAATGTATTTGATTAGACTCAGCGTATATGCTAAATAGTCCTGTCGAATCGGGGCAGGTTCAGAGTGGACCTCGAAGCTTAAACCCTGACCCCGATGCAACCCGCCCACGGCAGGAAAAAAGTGATTTCCTCTTCCCCATCTGCTGCAGAGGGGAAGAGGAAAAAAACCCAACCCAGGAACACACAACAGCAAAGAGAAACGTCTGCTCTTATCTTGCCCTTCAGAAGCAGAGAAGCTCCCTTTTGAGTCTATAATATAAAGCGTTATGTTCTCAGATGGAAGAATACTATTTTTGCCGTATTGAAGACTTCATCTGCCTCACTTAAATAATGCAACAGGCTCTTAGAAGCCAAGTTTTGTATATGTGCATATTTATATATATGCATATTAGCCGAGTACCAACGAGCTGCTTTATATCTTCCCTCGGTCACGTACTGTGATGTGATTTTAAAGACGTGTTGAAGGGGAAATAAACAAGCTCTTTGTTAATTATCGAATACATATTTGTCAAAGCGACCGAGCGTGCGCTGAAGTATCCAACATTACTGAAATCAACTCGGTAAACACTGCAGCCCAAGCGTTTGCGTAGCCTCTGTCAGCCAATCCTGAACCCCTGAACCAGAGACTATAAACCCCCCGCCCCACACCTCCTTGTTCGGTGTTTATTCTGCCTTTCAACGGCTCTCTGTTAGCATGGCGTGACAGCCAGGCTCTCAAACATGAATGAATGAGTCAGTGCCTCCGTAAAAGATCCGGAGGATTGACTTTTATTTCTCTTCTCTCCGCGGGGGAATTTGCCGTCTGGATGAGCTCTCTGTTGAAAAAGGAGTTTTCAGACAGTGCGGGATTGTTTGCTCGTCTCGAGGAGCTGCTCCGTATGCTGCGCCTCGCTGGCTGCGGTGCATATATATATATATATATATATATATATATATATATATATATATATATATATTGCACAATGCTTAAAAACAATATGAGTTTATCTTCTCCAGTTGGAGCTTTTCTCCTGTCAACCCATCTGGTGGCTGCAGTGTGATGAACCTGTGAAGAGACAAGCACACCATCTAGTGGTGGAAGACCCAACTGGAGCTATTATTTCACTATTACTCGTGCTACATGAAGGAATGTAACACAAATACATTGGACGAAATACTGCAACGTATACATGAGATGCATAGAGGTAATAATATGTTATATACAAAGTAATGATGGAAAAAAAGCACACTAGTAGACATATACTACTTGATTAATTACTTTCACTAACCTAGCCCCTCACGCTGCTAGTCCTGTAGCTGTCAGAGCTAGCATGGAGCCTACACCACTACCCCTCTAGCTTTTAGAGCTAGCATGGAGCCTACACCACTACCCCTCTAGCTTTTAGAGCTAGCATGGAGCCTACACCACTACCCCTCTAGCTTTTAGAGCTAGCATGGAGCCTACACCGCTACCCCTCTAGCTGTCAGGGCTAGCATGGAGCCCACACCGCTACCCCTCTAGCTTTTAGAGCTAGCATGGAGCCTACACCGCTACCCCTCTAGCTTTTAGAGCTAGCATGGAGCCCACACCGCTACCCCTCTAGCTGTCAGAGCTAGCATGGAGCCTACACCGCTACCCCTCTAGCTGTCAGAGCTGGCATGGAGCCTACACCGCTACCCCTCTAGCTGTCAGAGCTGGCATGGAGCCTACACCGCTACCCCTCTAGCTGTCAGAGGTAGCATGGAGCCTACACCACTACCCCTCTAGCTGTCAGAGCTAGCATGGAGCCTACACCGCTACCCCTCTAGCTGTCAGAGCTGGCATGGAGCCTACACCGCTACCCCTCTAGCTGTCAGAGCTGGCATGGAGCCTACACCGCTACCCCTCTAGCTGTCAGAGCTAGCATGGAGCCCACACTGCTACCCCTCTAGCTGTTAGGGCTAGCATGGAGCCCACACCGCCACCCCTCTAGCTTTTAGAGCTAGCATGGAGCCTACACCGCTACCCCTCTAGCTTTTAGAGCTAGCATGGAGCCCACACCGCTACCCCTCTAGCTGTCAGAGCTAGCATGGAGCCCACACCGCTACCCCTCTAGCTGTCAGAGCTAGCATGGAGCCCACACCGCTACCCCTCTAGCTTCAGAGCTAGCATGGAGCCCACACCGCTACCCCTCTAGCTGTCAGAGCTAGCATGGAGCCTACACCGCTACCCCTCTAGCTGTCAGAGCTAGCATGGAGCCCACACCGCTACCCCTCTAGCTGTTAGAGCTAGCATGAAGCCCACACCGCTACCCCTCTAGCTGTCAGAGCTAGCATGGAGCCCGCACTGTCACTAACTGCACTGCCTGAAGAAATATTATTTCTGTAAAAGGAAGAAAGGTTCCACAGTATTCGTTTGAAAGATAAATCCAGGATGTCGAACTGATTTAGCAGTGAAAACAAGTTTAAAAGATAAAGCTAGAAGCTAAAGCTAAAAGATGATGCTAGAAGCTAAAGCTACCGATCAAAGTGAAAGTGAACCAACGCGTCGCCTGCAGATCCAGACAGAAGACAGTGAAAAGGAACAACACTGTCTTTATTCATCATGTCTTTACATTCCGAATACCTTCACTAGCTAGCATAGCATAGAAGTGATAACGCTAGTTAATGATGTGCTAAAAATGATCTACTGTTTTACAAAGAAACATTTTGTTTTCTCAATGTATATCTTGTTTAAACCTCTCTGGGTAACGAGCATTCCCAAGAAATCCTTTAAAAAAAAGAAAAATTGCGTACAAATCTGTGGAGAGATGTATGAAGCTACAGCCGGCATAGCTTAGCTTAGCCTAAAAAAGGACTGTAGGGTGGCACTGTGGTAATAACTGTACTTTAGCTTAGCATAAATAACAATAACTGTACTTTAGATTTGTATAAATAATAATAACTTTACTTTAGCTTAGCATAGATGATAATAACTGTATTTTAGCTTAGCTTAAATAATAATAACTGTACTTTAGCTTAGTACAAATAATAATAACTTTACTTTACCTTAATGTAAATAATAATAACTGTACTTTAGCATGAATAATGTCAACTGTATCTTAGTTTAGAATAAAGATTTGCATCCCAATCTTCATGCTTAACTAAGCTAATCCGGACAAATATGAGTATAATCAATCTTCTCATCTAACTCTCTTCAAAAAGGTGAATTTAAAGTATTTTTCTCCATGAAATTAAATATAAATTATATGTAAATCCGCCTGATTTCCACAGAAAACCAGAACCTACACATGTAACGTGAAGCAAACCTGGGCCTGTGGTTCCCCCACAATAAGCCTCTGTGTGTACGCTGCCCGTGAGCACAGGACTCGGCATAACTCTGGATTATAATGCGAGCCCACGTCCTCACGCGTGTCCATACACGGAGAGCAGCGATGCCGGAGAGGAGGCCGGCCTGCCATCATCCCCGCGCTGATTGTTAACGGATTTCAATTAGGGCTCACATGAGTTAATATGATTGCTTGCTGTTTACCCTTTCTCGCTTCCTACCGTGGAAGCCAATTACGCGTGAGTAGCAGTAGATGGGCGCTGGACGCCGCTAATGGCCGCGCTTCTCCCTTTTGTGTTCACATTACCGAAGGATATGGCTTGTGAAATGAGATCACGACTGACTTCTGTGCTATCAGCGGTTGTGCTATAAAACATTATGGGCCAGAACATAGTAAATTGTGTGACGTGACTGTGGGGTGGCAGGCTGTCTGCTCTCCCCCTGCTCGTTTATGTTATCCTCTCCTCTCTTTCCTCTTTAAATATATATATTTTTTTGTCATCTCTTGTTTTCTCTCCCTTGCTCTCATTTTTTTCCTTCCCTCTCTTTTCTCTTTGCTCCCCCCTCGTTCCCTTTCCTTTCCTTTCCTTCCCTCCTCTGCTCCTCTCCTTTTCGTTTATCCTCTCAACCTCTTATCGCCCTGAATTTTTCTTTTTTTCCACACCTCTCCTCTACGCCTTTCATCTCCCGCCCCGTGGTTATCAACGAAGACAGACGGGACATGAGCCGAGCCTCTCGCCTCCTCCCCTTTTCAGATCACCGGCTGATTGACGTTTCTTAGAAAATCCATTATGTCCTAATCAATAACGATTAACGTGCATCATATCGAGAGATCCTATAAATACCAGCCATAAAACTGATCATTATCTTATTACCCGGCGGCCTGCATATCGTCTGATGCGCCTGATCGCACGAGCCCTTGTGGATGCGTACAATTCACCTCTTTTTGTGTGTGTTTTTTTTTAGATGATGGCAGTTGAGAGAGCGAATTAGACAGGAAGTAGCTGGCGTTCATGTCATGCACGTATTACATATTTAAAACAAAAGAGAGAAACAGGACGTCGTGAGTTAATCCGACTGCCCTCCATGGAGATATCTCACCCAGACGGCGCGATGCGATGGCTCCTGCAGCCAGCTGTCTTTTCCACCTGAGCCACCGCCGCCCTCCCCCCTCTCCCCCCTTGCCCTCCCCCCCTCCATCCCTCCTTCCCTCTCTCGGGACTCAGACAGACACCGCGGGACATGAGGGGGCGATGAGCAGTTAGCAGTTCCATCAAGGATCTCCGGGGCCATCCGTAGAAAATGAAACCATCTCCGAACAGGTAACTCAATTTAACTCGTGGCCGCCTTCTCCGGAGCTACGAGCCGCAATACTTCCCCCCCACCTCCTCCACCTCCTCCGCCCCTCCACCCCCAGCTGATGAGACGAGGTAACGGAGCATGGCCGGAGTCACTGAGTGCAACAGGAGAGGCCCCCGCTCCCTTCTTAAATTGCCTGGACATGGTCATGGGAGGCCTCTTTCCACCACTTTTACAGATGGAGAAGCGCCGACTGAGGAGCAGAAAGGCTCTGGGTTTTCCTTTTCCTTCATTTTCAATCAATAAAATAGACTTGCCTTTAATCATGGAGCTATTGAGTGCTGGAGCTTGCAAAATGGAGAGCTGGTCTTCTGGAACCATTTCCATCTTCGCTCCCCCCCCCCCCACGTGTTAAAGGCATTTGCCTGCACAGGAAGGGAATAAACGAAGCGAAAGAGGTGCCAAAACTTTCAAAGTATATTCTTCAATTCCACGCTGTGCTCAACACATTGAAATTAATGGCTTCTTTTTTAAAAGGACATTAAAAAAAAAAGACGACCGTGCAGCGTGTGAGCCCCGGTGGTGGAAGTCCTCCTCTTCTTTACTTAAAGAGCAGAAGGAGGACTCTGTACGAACATGTCGTCGTCCCCCTGACCGCGGAGAGGCTTAAGCCTCGCTGTCGGCCATTTCCTCTGGGATACGTGCTCACAATTTGGCACCTGTGGCCCTGCATCTTTATAGAGGTAGAAGCCCCCCAAAAAACAAGAAAATAACAGAATTCAGAGACAGAATGACAGCTGGCAGATACAGACACCGCCACATTATTTTTGCAATCATGTATAGCTTTTTTTTTTGGAAACTCTGACACAAATTTTTCCTAAAAATGTATAAAATAACAGAAAATGGAAAGGCAACAGGTAAAATTGGACCGCAGCAGTGAATTGGGTTCATTTTTTGCACTTAAACCGTGAAATGGATTTCATATTATGACAATTGGCTCACAGAGAAGGAGGTGTGTTCAGAAGGAGCATTATGAATTACTCTTATTAGAGCGTTTCGTAATTGCTCACCAGCTAAATTACATAATAATCACATTGACCTTTCCTCAGTTCTGCCCAGTAGTCTTGGAGTCGGGAAAGTAAATTTTAATGAGTGCAGTTTTAATGTGTGGCTCAATAACACCGTCTTCTGCTCTATTATTAATCACAATTAAAAAAAAACCTAGTTCAGCTAATTATTGCAAATTGTGTTGCAATGAAAATGCCAATGTAGCCTTTAAAAAAGCCTCCAGGTATTCCAGAGGAAGTGATGCATTGTTTGCGCTGGAAGAACTCATAAAATGTGGACGTCAGCTAGAAGCTGGATGGCTTCAGACGCTCGCCGTCTTTTCAGTAAATTCACTACGACTCCCTTTGGAACGCTCCAGATGAAACTAATGTTCCCCGTGGGCAGATTGGATCATTACACCTTCATGTCAGAAGGAAGCTCTGAACATATACCATGTTCTGGCACCCTGCGTTTACTATAAAGGAGCAAGGAGGAGGGGGAGGGGCTTGTAATGAGGCGAACCACTTCCTGGCTCGGGCCTCTGTCACATGAGCGTCTTTCTTCCCGGCGGAAGTGTCCTGGAGCAGGGATCTCCGCCCGGCTCCGGAGCTGCTGCCGGCCTGCAGCCGAGCCAGACGACAACACGAGTAGAGCGAACGCAATGAGCGGACAGTCGCTCTCGTTGTTTCTTGCGGAGGGGGAAAAGAAACCGATGCCGGCGCCGCGGGTTCTTAAGCCGGACCGTACGTCTCGTCTGCCGCTGTGAAAGCGAAGCGGAAGATGAAAAAGAGGGTGGGAGGGGCTGGGTATGAAAACAGGATAGAGTGAAGCTGATTGTAGCCTGCAGAGGGCAACCATTAAGCTCCCCAAATATCATTATGGAGTTTTCAATAAGGTTGCAGCCATCAGATAGCGAACGCAGACGGCGCTGCAGATCCTCTCGTCTTGTGCTCCGGCTGCACCAGGTGCAACATGTTCTTTTATATATTTTTTTTGCAATTCAATCTTGGCTACAGGGCCACGAGGACCGGAGGCTTCACTTATTGCTCAGATCCCAGAACAAATCATAAGCCCGGCCAAATATTGAAGGGGAGGCGGGCGGCCCGGGGGAGGCGGCCGGAGGCCAGAGGGGGCTTCGGATGTGTGTGTTTGTCTGAGCGATTACACAATGATTACCACCCTGTTGTGCTGTATGTATGCGGCGGTACAAGGGCACTTGGGGGATTCATAGTGTTATTCATTATCAAAATTTAAATTGCTTTGCTGATAAAGTCTATCCAAAATGAAAGCATATTTCAATAGATAATCCCCCTCCTCCCCCTTTTGCAAAGCCCCAACGCTCATCACAGGCCGAAGCTAATGAGAGATAAGAAAGTGGAGATAAGGGAGTTTGGGCTTGCGGGGTGTTCTTTTGCTTTATTGTGCAGAAAGGTTATAAAAAAAACTCACTAAATTGTCTCCAAAAGCGATCAGATATCAACAGAGTTGGTTTGGATCGAGTAAGAGAGGAGGGGGCACCAAAGAATAAAAGTAGGGAGCCCATCTGTCAGTGCAGTCTGGCTGAAGTTAGCCCACGCCTCTCGACTTTCATTATTTCCTTATCTCTCTCTCTCTCTCTCTCTCTCTCTCTCTCTCTCTTGCTGGCTGGCGGTGAGTAACAGTGACCCGCTGCTGGATTGCTTCCGAGTTGATACAGTCATGACGCACCGAGTCGCCGTCCATTCTGAATGTCAGTGGATTCATTCTTCGGGCTTAAAATCCCCACAAAGCGCCAAAAAGAACGACTTGTAAGCGGAGACGGACGTATGCGATGTGGTGGCGTGTTGAAGGCTAAATGTGAAGGGTGCAATGGTGAATGGAGGGGATAAAACAGCACGCATGGAACAACACTCCAGATGTAGACTCTGACTGTGTCTTTGAGTCGACTGACGTGTTAATTCATTCAACTAACACAAAAACAAGACATAAAATCTCAGTTCAGCCCAACTGTTAATATTCAACAGGTTAACTTCAGTCTGTGGAACTCTTTCCCTTCTCTTAACTCCTCAGACGATAAATTCAGAGCCATTTTTCCTCTCTTTTAGTTTTCTTGTTTGTCATTCGGTCCCACTGGATAGCATCACGTTAGCTTGGTAATGGAGCGCGTACGGCCAATGACAGGCACATTCATCAACACCGGAGAAGGAAGCACAGGGGATTGAAGTGCAGCCGACCTGAAGGCCGTCACCGCCCCCGGCTCCTTTAAACCACCAAGCCGGACCAAACGACACCGAGGGGCTGAAGGGTCCGGATAAGGGACGCAGGAAGGTGGGGCGAGGGCAGGATGATGGGACGAGCGCAGGGCGGCGGTGGGGCGAGGGCGGTGAGGCGAGTGGGGTGTTGGGGCGAGGGCGATGGTGGGGCAAGGGCGATGGGGCGAGGGCGGTGGGGCGAGGGCAGTGGGGAGAGTGGTGTGTTGGGGCGATGGTGGGGCGAGGGCGAGTGGGGTGTTGAGGCGAGGGCGATGGTGGGGCGAGTGGGGTGTAGGGGCGAGGGCGATGGTGGGGCGAGTGGGGTGTAGGAGCGAGGGCGGTGGGGCGAGTGCAGTGGTGTGGTGAGATCGGTGGGGCGAGGGCGATGGGGCGAGGGCGGTTGGGCGAGGGCGATGGGGCGAGGACGGTGGGGCGAGGGCGATGGGGCGAGGGCGGTGGGGCGAGGACGGTGGGGCGAGGGCGGTGGGGCGAGTGCATTGGTGTGGGGAGGGTTATGGGGCGATGGTGGTGGGGCGAGCGCGGTGGGGTGAGTGCGAATGGGGTGTTGGGGTGAGGGCGATGGTGGAGCGAGGGCGATGGGGCGAGGGCGATGGGGCGAGGGCGATGGGGTGAGGGCGATGGTGGGGCGACGGCGGTAGGTCAAGGGCGATGGGGCGAGGACGATGGGGCGAGTGGGGTGTTGGGGCGAGGGCGGTAGGGCGAGGACGATGGGGCGAGGGCGATAGGGTGTTGGGGTGAGGGCGATGGTGGAGCGAGGGCGGTAGGGCGAGTACGATGGGGCGAGGGCGGTGGGGTGAGTGGGGCGAAGGTGGGGCGAGTGGGGCGAGGGTGGGTCGAGTTCGATGGGGCGAGTGGGGCGAGGGTGGTGGGGCGAGGGCGGTGGGGCGAGGGTGGGGCGAGTGCAGGCGGACTCTCTTTGCATTGGAGCCGAACCATAAAGTGAAAGTTTGGTTCGTGGTCGAGTCCCATCTTTACACTTCAGACATTCGGTTCTCTTCAGAGGGAACTGACCGCACGTCTCCGGTTGAACCCGGTGTTCCACCAAGACGATGCTTTCACCGCGGTCAGCGGGTGTTACTGATTGTTGCCACGGAAACGACGTTCACCGAGTGTTCGTGGTTGTTACCGTGGAAACGCGGCTCATAGGTAGCCCGGCTAACGTTTTTTAGGCTTTAAATATGTGTTTTTTTTAACAGAATAACTGAGTAATCCTGAAGCTAAACGATGGCTCAGTGTCAGTGCAGGTTTTTTTCACGGCGCTCGGGGAGCGACACCGGAGCCTCGCTTCAAAGTTCAGGAACTTTAAACACTGGAAAGTGAGAGCGCTCTGAGCAAACTGTCTGTGGGGGAGAGCGTTTTGTTTGTTCCTCTTTAAACCGCTCTCACGCACGACGTCCAGGCGCCGCTCGAGCCCACGGACATCATGAGATCCAGAGCGCAGAGGTGGTCTGTGAGACCCCCAGTGGTAAGAGTAGTAGTAGTAGTAGTAGTAGTAGTAGTGGTAGTAGTAGTAGTAGTAGTGGTGGTGGTAGTAGTGGTAGTAGTAGTGGTGGTAGTAGTGGTAGTAGTGGTGGTAGTGGTAGTAGTAATGGTAGTGGTAGTAGTAGTAGTAGTGGTGGTAGTAGTGGTAGTAGTGGTAGTAGTGGTGGTAGTGGTAGTAGTAATGGTAGTGGTAGTAGTAGTAGTAGTGGTGGTAGTAGTGGTGGTAGTGGTAGTGGTAGTAGTAGTGGTGGTAGTGGTAGTAGTAGTGGTAGTGGTAGTGGTAGTAGTAGTAGAAACAGTAGTAGTAGTAGTTGTCGTTGTAGTAGTAGTCAGTATAATATGTATCAGTATATTAAGTATCACTATATTATGTATCAGTATAATATGTATCAGTATAGTATGTATCAGTGTAATATGTATCAGTATAATATGTATCAGTATATTATGTATCAGTATATTATGTATCAGTATAGTATGTATCAGTATGTTATGTATCGGTATATTATGTATCAGTATAGTATGTATCAGTATATTATGTATCAGTATAGTATGTATCAGTATATTATGTCAGTATAATATGTATCAGTATAATATGTATCAGTATAGTATGTATCGGTATATTATGTATCAGTATAGTATGTATCAGTATATTATGTGTCAGTATAATATGTATCAGTATATTATGTATCAGTAATATTATATTATATCTAATAATAATAATAATAATAATAATAATAATAATAATACATAATGTATGCTGATGCAATATAAACGTGCTATTCAAAAAGAATTTGCGATTCAACCTCATGGTTTTCTCCTAAAAATGCTCACATCGGATTTACTGAAACAATGAAATCTCTTTAAATGTTTTTAATTACTTTTCAATCAACTCATTATTTCAGCTATTTCAGTAGACACACCTAAAAACGAACTTCATAACGTTGGCATCTTTTAAACTCTCGCTCCGTCTGCGAGACGATCCCTCGTTGCCTCTTTCCTCTGCTGCTGTGGTTCCTCTCCTCTTGGATCGCGTCCTGTCCGAGTAAACCGTGTCTTTCTGAAGAACCCCCTCCCCCGCAATGTTATTAGCCGACGGCACCTTTGATGACGAGGCAAACGGACGAGGCCTGTGGGAAATATTAGCTCTGCAAGGTCACGGCAGACGAGGTCCCATCTGTCTCGGTGAAGCCTCGTGGATCCCGGGCTCTTTACATTACCAGGGGCCCCGGGGCCGGGAAAACAGGTCATCAATCAGATTTAGCGAAGACTCTGACCAACGCTGTCGCTCCCGAGCTGAATAATACCCGTCACCTTTTCCTCGCAGGTAAATTCACGGCGGCTCGTGACGTTAAGCCGAGAGTCCCGGACGTTCATGTCGCGTTACATCACACGACATTATGTCCAGGCCTGGAAAAGTCATTGGAAAAAAATAAAATACCCCAAAAAGGTGTAGTAAAAGTCATGTAAATGTGTTATATTCATGTGTTCATGACGTTCATTTAGTCATAAATAATGAATCTGCTTTTAAAAGAAAGAGGCTCAAAATATCAGCAGCATACATACAGGCATCTATATAAATGTTTATTCTTTTAATCAAACTATTGTCTCTCATTCATTTGAGTCATTTAAGGTTTACTGTATGCTTTGAATCCTCATTGTTAGTTTAAATACTACATTTTATCACTTTTTACTGTACACACACATTTCACACAATGTTTGCTCATGGGCATTTGGGTAAAAGTCATTGAAATTATAAGGTATTCTGTATTGTATATTTGTTTGACGTGTTTATACAGCTTTTAGTGAATACTTTACCTTACAGATAAAAGATCAAGCAAAACGTAGGATTAGTTAATGAGATATGACGCATTCTTGTAGATTTTAAGTCAAGAAAATTATAAGGTTTACTGTATGCTTTGGAATCCTCATTGTTAGTTTAAATACTACATTTTATCACTTTTTACTGTTTACACACAGATTTCACGACATGTTTGCTCATGGGCATTTGGTTTGAAGTCATGGAAATGCATCGGTCACAATGTGTATGAACCCTGAGAAAGAGAAAGTCGTAATATCTCCTCTCAAAAAGCGGCAGTAAATATGTTCTTGAGAGCAATTCCCTGCCGTGGTCCTGAAGTTTAAAGTCAGCCGGGTAAACCCGACGGCCGATCGCTTCGCTCCAACTCCCGAGCTTGAGAACCGTGGTGAACCGGATCAGCCGGGTCTGTGTTCTCACAACACACACACACACACACACACACCACGACTCTTCCCAGCTGTGGGAATTTTGTCCTCGCGGCTGACGCCGTGCAAAATGATGGCGTAAGCGACAGGCTTCTGTGGCCACACAGCGCTGTTGATAATGAGTCTGTAATCCATTCGATGGCCTCTGAACGGGCGAGAATCCTTACGAGCCCGAGCCAAGGAAGAGGAGACAAACAGGGAGACATTACCATAAAGCAATAAGCATGAAGAGCAGCGCCGGTGGAGCCGCTAGGTCACCGCTGCTCCAACTCTTTGCACAAGGGATGTTTTTGAAAATGAAAGGGTGGGAGGAATCACCCCTTGCTCCCTTCTTCTTCTTCTCCTGGAGGATTTTCTGTCGTCTCCTTTTCACGCTGGTTTTCCCCTTTCATTCCCCGGCTGTCATCTTATCAGCCTTTTCCCCACCTATGAAGCCTCCTCGTAAGCAGCTCCCCGCACACACAAAATGTCACGTCTGACTGCCGGTGTAAATTTGCTTATCTTACGCCGAGCCGAGCCGGGGGGCGAGCGGGAAAGGGGTCGTCTTCGCAGAAGGGTTTAAAATACACACTTCTTTTCTGCTCGGCATCCCTCTAATGTGACACAAATCCCTCCAACAGAGGGACGCCTTCTCCATTCTCAGGTTGCTCCAGGTAGTTTGTTTAGTTTTTTTTTGGCCCTGCGTGCAACGCGCTGCGTTCAAACGCAGCGGAAATAGCAGCGGGGATCCCCCTCCACTCTCCCCTCATCCATCCCCCTGGCTGTTACCCCTAGCTGGGTGTTTAGAAACCTTGGCAGCGGCCCAGAAAAGCAAGCGGGTGGACCGGGCCGAGCTCACCGGGCTCCCGCAGTCTTTGAACGTGATTCCTGCAGAAACCCACACATTGTTATTCACCTGGAACTCGCCGTTTGGTCGACTTCCAGACCCCCAAAAAAACAGAATTACCGCAGGTCTGCTCTGCACGGATCCGACAATTCGGCTCAGCCCCGGCTTAGTTCTTTATTCTCTGCGTCACGTCGCACTTTCACACAGAATCCAAACATCCCCGCAGAGTTCCCTCCCCCTGCACGCCGTGCGATAGCGCGCTTTTTTTGTTCTTTTTCTGGCAAGGTGAGTATCACCGAGGGACCGTTTAATAAGAGAAGGATTGCTTAGAAAGGACAAGAAAGAGCCTCAGGTGGAGAACCTCCCCCCTCCCCTGATGAGGATTAGTTTTCATCCTGCATATGCAAATGACATTGATTAAGCCGTAGACTTCCCCTGCTTCGGTGTGGCATTCCTCTCCTGCAGGTAATCTCCAGAGAAAGTACTGCAATTCAGCCCTGGGAGACAATGCTAATAGCCGAGGATGAACTGCAGTCATCACATCATTCTGTGGCTCGCAGACAGAGGGGCGGGGGGCAAATTACACAGACATGTCACTGAACAACTGCTGTTTGTTTTTCCTAAGCCGCATACTGATTAGCATGATAAGTAACATGCTTCTCTGTTCCTGAACTGCACTGGATGCTTCTCGTAGTCCACGGCTACGGGGCTTATCGTCTCCCCATGCTGGGACTTTTAACGTCTTAATCCCCCCCAACATATTGAGGGAGATTATCGTTCTAAAATTAACTAGCCCCTTGAGACTGCAGAGATAGCAGCTGCTTTTTTGCCACTTGGCGAGTTTTCAACAAACAAAGTGGCTTATTGCATTCGGGAGAGTGAGCTCACATTAGCTTTTAAAAAGCAGTGAGATTATGGGACTATTATGCTGCTTCCACTGCCGCTCCATGCGTTCAAAGGGAGGAAACGCTTGTGTGCAGGTTGGGGGATTCTTCCGTTTTGTTGTTGTGTTGTTGGCAGCGCATTGGCTCCGCATGTTGTTGCTGTGCTGGGAAATAAAGATTCAGAAAAGGCTGCATCTCCCACTTCTGGCATTTATGAGAGGTAGTCAATCTAATTTACCCAGAGGTAGACTTAAGCCGACGTATCCTCTGGACCAAAACGCACTGCATCGTCTTTGAAACAAAATATAGATTAATCATGCCGATGGCTGCTAGTAAACAAGTTTTAATTAAAGCGCATTGATTGCAACTCAAGTTCTCATATTGCCAAAAAAGCATCGACTAATCCTCTTTACGGCCAGGCTTCCAAAAACTAACATTTGGCAGGCCCCGACAGGTTGAAAACTAAAATATATCCATTTTTTGTTTTTGTTGTTATTTATAGATAAATACGTCTGCATCCCAATTATCAGCCATTAACCTGCACGACATCCAGACCTCGACTTTGCGTTTAAACACACTCCCGTACACAGAAACACCTTAACGCGATGGAGGAACAGAGTCTGCCGACTTAGCTAAGAGTAGCAGTTAACCTTTGACTTATACCTGTTTGGTTTATGCTAATTGAGAGCGCTAATACTAATTGCTAGCATACACATATCTCGGCATTGCAAGCAAACCAGGCGGCAAACTCTGGTTCTGTAAAGTGAAGCCAATGCCTAATACTTGCATTCTCTCTCCTGACCACCAGGGGGCGACTCCTCTGGTTGTATAGAAGTCTATGCTTCATGTATTAAAGCTGCATTCTCTCTCCTGACCACCAGGGGGCGACTCCTCTTGTTGTATAGAAGTCTATGCTTCATGTGTTAAAACTGCATTCTCTCTCCTGACCACCAGGGGCGACTCCTCTGGTTGTATAGAAGTCTATGCTTCATGTGTTAAAGCTGCATTCTCTCTCCTGACCACCAGGGGCAACTCCTCTGGTTGTATAGAAGTCTATGCTTCATGTGTTAAAGCTGCATTCTCTCTCCTGACCACCAGGGGGCGACTCCTCTGGTTGAAGCTGCATTCTCTCTCCTGACCACCAGGGGGCGACTCCTCTGGTTGTATAGAAGTCTACGCTTCATGTGTTAAAGCTGCGTGCTCTCTGCAGTTAAAATATAGTCACTTCTGTTCATTGGATGCAAAAAAAAAATAAAAAAAATGCAGATGTCCGTAATCCAAGATGGCGTCGCAAAAATTGTCAAACTTTGGGCTTCAAAACGTCCGTCCACAGACTAATGGGTGACATCATGACGACGGCGTCCTCTTCGTCTTGTCTATGGATGAACTGCGGAGGGATTTATGTTTTCTTTGTGTCATGTTTATTCACTAAGGTGACTCACACTGATACTGGTATTGAAAAGACGCGGCTTTTTTTTCTTCAAATGATCAACCGCTGTAGTCAGATTTTTTTTGGTGTGTTTGCAGAACTGACAGTCAGATTACCGACTGTCAGTTCTGCTTGTGTTCATCCTTTAAAAAAGCGTAGTGCCACGAGCGGTCGCATAGAAAATCGAGGCTGCATTGAGAATTGTTGACGGGTGAATCGTGATGGAATCTTGAGCCCGGTGAAGACTCTCACCTCCGGGGGTCAGCGGGGAGGGATGAGGGGGCGCAGGTGGTTGTTTGATGTCGGTGCGGGTGAAGGATGTGGAAGTGGGAGAATCAAACAGTGCAGAAGGGGGAAAAGAAATCCTTCAGGCCGTTGACCAGTCAGCGGGTCTCCACAGTGTGAGAGGATGTTTTCCTGCAGCTGGCGATGTCCTGCGGGGTCTGCACACAGACTCAAGCTCCTCGGCTGGAACACCTCCCCCTTTTTTCTGCTTTTCATACCAGCTCCTACTTTTGCTGGTTGTATAGAAGTCGATGCTTCATGTGTTAAAGCGGCATTCTCTCTCCTGACCACCAGGGGGCGACTCCTCCGGTTGTATAGAAGTCTATGCTTCATGTGTTAAAGCTGCATTGTCTCTCCTGACCACCAGGAGGCGATTCCTCTGGTTGTATAGAAGTCTATGCTTCATGTGTTAAAGCGGCATTCTCTCTCCTGACCACCAGGGGGCGACTCCTGTGGTTGTATAGAAGTCGATGCTTCATGTGTCGAAGCTGCATTCTCTCTCCTGACCACCAAGGGGCGACTCCTCCGGTTGTATAGAAGTCTATGTTTCATGTGTTAAAGCTGCTTTCTCTCTCGTGACCGCCAGGGGGCGACTCCTTTGGTTGTATAGAAGTCTATGATTCATTTGTTAAAGCTGCATTCTCTCTCCTGAACCACCAGGTGGCGAATCCTCTGGTTGTATAGAAGTCGATGCTTCATGTGTTAAAGCTGCATTCTCTCTCCTGACCACCAGGGGGCGACTCCTCTGGTTGTATAGAAGTCTATGTTTCATGTGTTAAAGCTGCATTCTCTCTCCTGAACCACCAGGGGGCGACTCCTCCGGTTGTATAGAAGTCTATGTTTCATGTGTTAAAGCTGCATTCTCTCTCCTGACCACCAGGGGGCGACTCCTCTGGTTGTATAGAAGTATATGCTTCATGTGTTAAAGCTGCTTTCTCTCTCCTGACCACTTCCTTAATAACTATAAAGCAGAACTAGCGTTTATTTCAATGGTGAATGGCGGAAATAGTAACTGAAAAAAAGCGTAGATAAGCCACGCCCCCTTTCCACAGCGAATTAAGCGAATGACACGAATTGAGCGCATATTGCCGAGCGAGTAAACTCATGCAGTGCAAAGGTACCATAAGAAGGCTGTCAGAAATTAACTGTGAAAATAAGACCTATTGTTGTTGTGCGTGGTGACGATTTGAGACGTCACCGGCGTCCCAGTCTGTAGCCGCAGCCTCAAAATCAAATGGCTGATTTAGGTTCCCGGCCTGGACAGTAAGTTTGGTTGAAGATGGACCAGACGGTGAAGAGAGAGTCACAAAGCGACGGGCGGCCTTTAATAATACACTTCCTGAATCGGGTTCCTGGTGAAGTCCCCTGCAGGGAGCGAGTCATTAATACTGCACATGCTCACGAGTGCCTCAACGTAAAGGTCACCACGTGGCTGCAGCTAAATGTCCCCGATTACAAGAAATCAATTCTGGACCTGTAAATGTTAAATACATTGGTCAGTAATTGATTTGGTACTATGCATTTCAGTTTTTTTCCCAGAAAGCACATGGTCAGATTGAAAGGCTCCAATTAACCTAAAGGAGCCTACAACGTGTTCCTACATATCACGGTTATCATTTTGGGCATATTACTCTTATTAAGTATACCTGAAAAAGTATGTATCACTACTAGCAGCAGTTTATACAAAGTCTTTTAAAGAAATGTATTGTTCCTTTTGTTATTTGCTAAATGAATGGTGGCCAATGTAACATAAAGCCTCAAAGACTTTATTGTTCTGATCTTAGCTTTGGCAGTAATTTGCAACAGCGGGGATGCTGGTTTTTATTCTGCTGCTGCATTAGTGGGGGAAACTAAACGCACAGAATGAATTCATTGTCACAGACTTCTCATTGTCGAGGCCTCGATGCATGGTGGACAAGACGAATGAACGGCACACAATATTCCCATGGGAGTCATTCACATACAAGACGTTTTATTGAGTTTCCTTTTAGCAAAAAGAAAAATGCTCTGAGGGGATTCCAGTTCTCTCTGGTGAACAGTTAGGCAGTGAGTGTGTATGTCCAGGGCTTTTATTGTGAAAGGAACGGTTGAAGAGTTTCTTGATTCCAACTACAAAGCCTCCCTGTTGTTGTTTTTATAACCCTCACGAGTACCGACCTTTTACCCATAAACCTCAGCGGCGCCCTGGTGGACGTGTTGGAACGTGTCCGGTCCGCACAACGTGATTGGTTGATGCCTTTATTCAGAGGTACGAAAAGCTCATAAAAAAATCAACCTTGTACTTGTACTACTTCGTTGTTCTGTCACATTTGCATTCTGTGTGAACGTCTTCACGACAAAAAAAACAACAGCTAAAAATAATATATTGATGTGCGAATTAATCGCTCGCAAAGAAAAAAGAGAAAACACCCCCCGGGCGTGTGAAGGCCTTTCATTTAGGAGCCTAAAGAGTCTTTTCACGGCATACACTGAATATAAACACTGGAGAACGACCTACAGGCTGCTAGTTTATCACGGAGCAATCACAGATTCTACATAATAAGTCACACTTTCACCTGCGGGTAATTTAGAGTCATTAATCCTCCCGCGATGAGGCCGTGGGAGGAAAGCTGCACGAACACGCACGAGGGAACGCGCCGCAAGCGTTTAATGGCTTGAAAGTGACGTATCTGTTATCAGCAATCGGAGACGGGTGACAATGTCAGGTCACGGAAAGACATTTGTTGAACGCGGCAATTATAAAGAAATATATTCGTTTGACGTTTTTATACATGCTTTAGTGAATAATTTACTTTACAGATAAAAGATCAAGCAAAACGTGGGATTGGTTTATGAGATATGACACATTCTTGTAGATTTTACGACCCAACAGTACACAACAGATTAGCTCCACCTCAACCAATTACATCAGTGAAGTCCTACTTAATGCATCAGTCGTAATAATCCAATAATACTGTGTGATAGTTAATGCCGCGTAATGCAGCCTCCGGAGGCCAAACGGGTTGCGCTCTGGCTCGGTTCATCAGGGAAGACTTAGCCAGACATTCCTTTGTTCTCGGCGCTGCAACACGTGTCTTTTACATGAATTTAAATAATATTTCTTGAAGGATTTGGTCATTCTACAGTGTTGTTGATCATGGGTTTTATTTGTTATTGGATAAGAAGCTTTGTACAAAAGATTTGTGTGTTTTATACATGTTTGTAATCCTGAGGCGTAAATACAAATACCAAAACACCGTTTAGCCCCGCCCCTGAAGTAACCCCTTTATTATGGTCTGTTTGACTCTAACAGACCATAATTTAGTAAATGATGCTGTATAGAAGAAGACTTGAAACTAGAGATTGAGACATAAACTCATGTTTACAATGTTTACTGAGTGAATCATCAACATCAAGAGAGAAGTAGAGTCACTTATATAGACTTCTATACAACCAGAGGAGTCGCCCCCTGGTGGTCAGGAGAGAGAATGCAGCTTTAACACATGAAGCATAGACTTCTATACAACCAGAGGAGTCGCCCCCTGGTGGTCAGGAGAGAGAATGCAGCTTTAACACATGAAGCATAGACTTCTATACAACCAGAGGAGTCGCCCCCTGGTGGTCAGGAGAGAGAATGCAGCTTTAACACATGAAGCATAGACTTCTATACAACCAGAGGAGTCGCCCTCTGGTGGTAAGGAGAGATAATGCAGCTTCAACACATGAAGCATAGACTTCTATACAACCAGAGGAGTCGCCCCCTAGTGGTCAGGAGAGAGAATGCAGCTTTAACACATGAAGCATAGACTTCTATACAACCAGAGGAGTCGCCCCCTGGTGGTCAGGAGAGAGAATGCAGCTTTAACACATGAAGCATAGACTTCTATACAACCAGAGGAGTCGCCCTATGGTGGTAAGGAGAGATAATGCAGCTTCAACACATGAAGCATATACTTCTATACAACCAGAGGAGTCGCCCCCGGTGGTCAGGAGAGATAATGCAGCTTCAACACATGAAGCATATACTTCTATACAACCAGAGGAGTCGCCCCCGGTGGTCAGGAGAGAGAATCCAGCTTTAACACATGAAGCATAGACTTCTATACAACCAGAGGAGTCGCCCTCTGGTGGTAAGGAGAGATAATGCAGCTTCAACACATGAAGCATAGACTTCTATACAACCAAAGGAATCGCCCCAGGTGGTTAGGAGAGAGAATGCAGCTTTAACACATGAAGCAGGGGATGCTTTAGGGCGGGGCTTATTGTGATTGACAGGTCGCTGCTGCTTCCAGAGCCGTCTCCACGCCACTCCTTCGCATTCCAAATATGGAAACATTCGCGCTGCGGTTGCGTAGAGAACAACATGGCGGCGGTATTCCAAGATGGCGTCGGCGAAATCGCCGAACTCCAGGCTTCAAAACACCCTCAAACCAACGGGCGACGTCCACCTCTCATACACAGCCTGTGCTGAAGAACCATGCTCACTGGTTTGTCTAAATCCCTCTCCACGGTCTGAATTCTATGGCAGTGCAGCAAAGCCGGTTTCCTCACAGAAAATATGTCTACGTGGGTTCCTGCAGAATAATCCCCTTCCTCCCCCCTCCTCTCCCTCCTTCACGCCAGACCAAATCTCCATATCTGACTCACAGTACCGGCGGTCTGGAGTGGCCACTTTAAGACAAGGACAGCAGTGAGAAACTGAAGCCGACGTAAAAAAAAAAAATCCAAGAGTAATGAGGGCTCGTATGTCTTTTTACCTGTATCGATGCCTGTGTGTGCTTTGATAGAATTATGCTCATTATTCACTATTTGGCGCTGGAGTGCGTTCCGCTTCAACTCACTCCCTGGTAATATAAGCTATTTTATAGAGTGCTTCTATTACCTGTAATCTGATAAAGATTTAGCAGCAGAGTACGGGTGCTCTCTCCGCTCCGGCCTCCTGTGTGTGTGTGTGTGTGTGTGTGTGTGTGTGTGTGTGTGTGTGTGCAGTAAAGCCCAGACTCAGACAAGTGAGTCATGTTGGAAGTGACGGCAGATATTTATCACTGCCTCTGTTTATGGTGCATGAACGCTGCTTTTTTTTCTCCTTTCTATTTTCTCTCCACGTCAATCTGAGGGCCTGAGCCGGAGAGTTAGGCGCTAATAAGGCGGCTTCAGTGTTCATCTCTTCACTCCTCTTCGCTCCTCACGTCAGATGAAGGGAGAGATCTGAGCATCCCCAGTGTTCACTGGGTAGGAATAAAGCCGATTTGCTTAAATAAATAAGAACAACCGCCGCCGTCAACTGACTGACTGACTGACTGTCTGACTGGATGGATGCGCGGCACAGTTTATATTTATGCTCCTTCAATGTTTGAATGCGTGAAAATCAAAAACATTGAAGTTCTCTCATCGTCTGCTGATGGGTTACTGATGCTGGCTCGCATCCACTTCTCAAAAACCAGGACTGTCTCCCCTATCATCACGTCTTTTCCTTTTTTTTTTCATCTCCTCCTCCTTCAGAAAACATGATGAATAATTAAATAATAAATACTTGGAAGCGAGGGAAATGTCATCAGTGCCTCAACTTGATATTTTCCTGAAGTGATAAAGGAGAAAAAAACACATATCTTCCAGTATTCAGTTTGTACAATTTGTTCTTTTTGAAGCTCAAAGATCACTAACTAACCGGTTTCTTTTTTTTATTTCTTTCCATATCTGCGTTTGTGATGTGCTTTCATGAGCACGATTAATAAAAGATAACGCCCTGGATTCTCATCACAACAACAAACAGATGTTTTGCATTCGGTTGTGAACGAAAACCTTGAAGAAAAAAAAAAAACACTTACTGCAAAATGAACCGTGCAGAAAATGACTGACCCTGAAGGGAATGGATTCCTGTTTGCTTTGGGTCTCAGCTCCGTGAGGGTGATATGCTCACATCCCCGCAGCTACGCTGTGATTGCCGAGGTCGCCTCCTAATGGTTTGCTGTTTACTTTCGCTGCACTTTCAAAATAGCTTGTATCACCTCGCGAACTCTGGACACACGTTTTCTAAAAGCATCCGGAGAGGGAACGAGGGAATGAGGGAAGGAGGGAAGGAGGAGAGACGGGGGGTTTGATGATGTCTTTGCTGGAGCCGAGTCTCTGAGGTCTTCATCAATTATGTCCTCAAGATTGCAGCATATTTCCACTCTCAAATGAATGGATTTCTCTATTATTTAGCTGCTAATATGGCTCCTGATGGCCCCTCAAGTCTGACAGGATGGGGTCTGAAGCTTTCCTGCACTTTAGACCCGCCCCGCCGTTAGAAAGGGTGCCGACTCTCGAGCCACACTGGTCATTTCATCCGCTCTCCTTTCGCTTCCTGCTCGTTGCATTAGCCGGCCCCACTGGGGGTTTTCTTTTGGCACATTAAAACAGATTTGGGTTAATAATTGATGCCGCGATTTATGGACTCCAGTGCCTGAGGTTGAAGTGAAAGCCTCCACTTAAAAAGAGAGCACGCCTCTCTCGCTCCTGCCTCTGCCTCGGAGTGCTGTGATTTATAACTTCAGTTTGATGGCGTGCAATTTATTGTGCGAGACTCTGTTGAAGGGAGGAAAAAAAAGAAGCCAGACGTATCATTTTTCATACTACAGCCATTTTGATGTGATTACTTTTGAGCTTTGGATTTCTCCTTCACACATCAACTCAAGACAATGGGGGAGGGAAAAAAAAATGTATTGATCTATGCACCACGGGCAGTAAATCTATTTGTATTTGTGCAGCGCCGGGCTCCCAAGTCTCGTCTTTTGATTAAGAAACTGTGCTTGAAATTAATGTTCAACGCCACGAGACAGGTCTGGACACAATGTGAAAAGATCTATAGGATGTGAATCAATAGTGTCCCGTAGGTGATCAGAGAAAGTGTGACCAGCTCTCATTACCATCGAGGATTCCACGATTAATCACTTTTTCCCCTTTCATTAGCTTCCTCTCCTCCACACAGATATAGCAGTGCGAGGTGTACGTTTTATCTGAAGCTGTCGTTCACCTAAATGTGTCTCGGAGAATTTCTTTTGGAGACGGAGACATAACTCATCGGACCCCGAAGATCCAGATTGTTGGATAGAAGTGCAAGAAAGTCTGAAAGGTATCTCCGCTTTCCAGTCGTGCAATTCTTCATCGTGACGCTCGGAAGTCGTTCCACCACTTTGGTCCAGACTAAAATATCTCAACATCTACCGGATGGATCGTCGCGAAACCTCAATCACGCACTCTGAGAAATAAAGGACGCTCACTACGACCATACAGGGTTGTTTGCTCACTTTGGGCACTGATCTCCCAGCAGGAGGCGTCACCTCGGGGAGAGGCAACCTTATTTAAAAGTGACTACAAAACCAGCCGTGACTATTGTAGACAGGGTTCTAATGCAGTCATGGAAAACCTGGAAGAGTCATGGGCTGGGTTACACCAACAAGGGTTAAATTAATCCTGGTTTAGAGTTAATCTAGGGTTATAAATCTAGGTTTAAACTGGTTTATATTTAATCAGAGATGTGTTGCACATCTTAACTTTAACCCTGGATTAGTTCAACTAGTTTAAACCAGGGTTAAAACAGGATTAATTTATGTTCAGTGTCTGCCATGATGGATTACGCCGAAATGTAAACAAATTCACAATGTACGTTTAACAAATACGGAACTAAATAACTCTAAATAAATGCAATGTTTTTTCCTAAACTAACCTTGTAGTATAAAATCACAAAGGTACTATGACAACTCGCCGTTGTCATAAAATTCAATTGGGTTTAACTTATTTCTAATTTTCCTGCGAGGAACTCTTTCCTCTAACTCCATCCAGCGAAGATATGCAGCCATGTTGTCAATAAACTGCAGATAAACCTCCTCCAGGGTGGTTTAAATATAACTGCTAATCCTGGTTTAGGTTTAAAATAACTGGTGCAACAGATTTGATTTTAATCTTGATTTAAATGAGAATTAAACCAAGATTACCAAAGGGTTAGATTTACCCAGGATTAATTGTAAACTAGGTTAAACTAGGTTTAAAGTTTGGTGCAACTGGATTAAAAGACACACCTGGTTTAAACCTAGTTTAAGAGTTCATCCTTGTTGGTGCAACCCAGCCATGGAGTTTCAAAATGGTTTTAAAAATGTGTTATCCCAAAAGTGTAGTGAAAGTCCTGTAAATGTGTTATATTCATGTGTTCATGACGTTCATGTACACTTTCATTTAAGGTTTACTGTATGCGTTGATTCCTCATTGTGAGTTTAAATACTACATTTTATCACTTTTTACTGTTTACACACAGATTTCACGACACGTTTGCTCATGGACATTTGATTTAAAATCATGGAAAATTAGGTCAAAGTCATGAAACCTCAACCCGACACTTTGCGATCTAGAAGACGCTCACTACAACCATACAGGGTTGTTCGGATCGTCCTCACAGGAGAGGTTAAAAACACTCTGCCAGAGACATTCAATGTTCTATCAAAATAATTACACCGCTAAACGGTTTAATGTTTGACATTACAGTCGTTAGATGTGCCCGCATATTACCAAACATAACGATGCATCTGCTGCTCTTATAATTTAATTTAGAGTAATCAGATACTTTTTGAACTCTCGACCCGAGCGCCCGCCTAAAAGGTTACAACGCAAATGAAAAGGCGAGGTGTAAATCTGTCCAGAGATGTGACAAACGTGACGGGCGCCGACATCAAATACGCTCCGACATCAAGTCATATTCTAGTTTTTTGAAGACGACCACCGCGAGCTGTAGACTGTCACAGGTTTGAGCTTTTGGTGGTAAGTCGTGGTCACTTACTCGTTCTTGTAAGCGTGATCTAATTAGTTTCCTCGGCGGCGGCTGCCCCGACGTATAATCATGTGCTTTTATGCAAATTCAAATCAAATCTGAAGGTCAACAATTTAGTTCAGCAGCAACATTTCTGTAAAACACGCCGAGCATACGGCAGAAAGACAACTTTAAAAAAAAAAAAAAGCACCTCGGCACCGGAAGGTTTTTTGCACATTAAGCATGTCGGCTTTTTTTTTCGTGGAAAAAAAAACCAACCTTAGAAACAATTCAGCAAAAAGAATCAGGTGCGAGTCGTTGGCATTTCTAGCGTTTCTCAAAGACGATAACTCCTTCCTCCTTTTTCGAGGAAATTAATGAGGTAGATGAGGATCCAGTCCCAACAGAGCAGAATACAAAGCAGGAGGAAGCATTAAGAAATACACCTGGCTTTCATCCCCTGAAAAAAAGAGGGATTGCCAGCCATTTCCAGCTCCATTATAATTTCCTGTTTATGCCGCTCTCTGGAGCTTCAGGAACTCTGAAAGGGATTTTAAATGTCCTTCAGTCCCCCGTGTCATTCTCCCATTGCCTTTTTTTTTTTTTTTGATTTATAGATTTTATTTTCAGCTTGAAAGCAACAAAAAAAGGGAGGAATTCCAGAAAAGAACCAGCGGCGTGACGCGCAGGAGCTTAAAGCGAGCTGAGAGGTGGAAGGAAACGGGAAGCACATAAAACGCCCATTCCCAGCTCCGCGGGTGAAATATGACAAATTGTCGGGTGGGGAGGGAAAGCGTGTAACAAAACGTGATATGCGGCAAATGAACTGGGCTTTTTATTCAATCCCCGAGCAGCCGAGAGGAGCGAGGAGCCCCGCGCCGGTCGTCCACAGGACTCTGCCGGGCTCCCATTAACTCCCCTCTCCTGGACTCCCCGTGGCTCCCTCACTTTGGGCACTGACCCCCCAGCAGGAGGCTTCACTTATGGGGGGGGCACCCCGAGTTTTCCGTGACTACAAAACCAGCCGTGACTATTGTAGACAGGGTTCTAATGCAGTCATGGAAAACCTGGGAGAGTCATGGGCTGGGTTACACCAACAAGGGTTAAATTAATCCTGGTTTAGAGTTAATCTAGGGTTATAAATCTAGGTTTAAACTGGTTTATATTTAATCCAAAAATGTGTTGCACATCTTAACTTTAACCCTGGATTAGTTCAACTAGTTTAAACCAGGGTTAAAACAGGATTAGTTTATGTTCAGTGTCTGCCATGATGGATTACGACGAAATGTAAACAAATTCACAATGTACGTTTAACAAATACGGAACTAAATAAATGCCATCTTTTTTCCTAAACTAACCTTGTAGCATAAAATCACAAAGCTACGAGGAGCTGGAGAAGTGATGGCACAGCAACGTTCCTCTCACTTCCATGCTCGATTGCTGGTTAAACCTTTCCATTGAGGTTCATGACAGACTCCTTTGTGAATCTATACACTGTGAAAACACGCCGTTGTCATGAAATTCAATTGGGTTTAACTTATTTCTAATTTTCCTGCGAGGAACTCTTTCCTCTAACTCCATCCAGCGAAGATATGCAGCCATGTTGTCAATAAACTGCAGATAAACCTGGAGAGTTTTTATAAAATGGTTATTTCAATGCATTTAAAAATATGTTAACTCAAAAGTGTCGTAAAAGTTGTGTAAATGTGTTATGTTCATGTGTTCATGATGTTTATTTACGCTAAGTTTGAATTAATGAATATGCTTTTGAATGAAAGAGGCTCAAAATATCAGCAGCATCCATACAGGCATCTAGATGAATGTTTATCAAACTATTGTCTCTCATTCATTTGTGTCATTTAAGGTTTACTGCATGCTTTGAATCCTCATTGTTAGTTTAAATACTACATTTTATCACGTTTTACTGTTTACACACACATTTCACACAATGTTTGCTCATGGACATTTGGTTAAAAGTCATGGAAATCTGGTGAAAAGTTCACAATGTGCATGAACCCTGTGTGGCCCAGTTAGTATGAATAAATGCATTTCCTTCTCTTTCTCTCACTCTCTCTCTCCAAATGATCAGCTGGGATGACACAAAAAAAAAGGCTCTCAATGTGCAGACAGTGGGGCGTCCCTGGGGAGGGGAGGCAGCTTTTCGGTGACCCTCCCCACGGTTCCAGCCGGGGCGCTCCCACGGGGGCCCGCCGGGCCACGGGGGGCCCAAAGGGAGGCCGAGCGTGGCCGCGGCGGCACAGAGCTCACTGAACAGATAAACCCAGGGGATTACCGTCGGGCTGCTCGCTCCTTGGGCTCGAAATGAGGAGCGGGTTTACCTTAAACCTCTTCTTTTATCTGTCAAGTACTGCCCCTGTTAGCCAGAGGAGGTGAGGGCGCCACTAGATTTCCTCCTACACATTTAATTTATCGTTATTACGCGATGGTCACCTGCAGTAATTTTGTAAATTTCCCGCCTAATAAGTGGGAGAGAGATTAATTCATGTGCATGATGAAGTACGCAGCGGCAAGCAGTCAGGCAAAGCAAAGTCTTGTTTAAAAGTGTGTCTGTGTGTGCACATATTTTTTTTAGTGTGAATGCTTTTCAAAGTCTGCTGAAGACTGCAGGGGCACTTATCTGAAATAAGTAGGCCTGCCCTCCACCGCAGTCCTCGCTAGCAGCTCCTTATGCTAATGAGCTGTGTAAGATGAAGAAAATATGTTCTTTGCAGCACAAACAGCGCCGCAGTTAATTCCAGCAGCACGGGGCGTAATCCACTCACACACACTCTCTCAAGCCCTGTAAAGAGTGAGAAACGGAGGGATGAGCTCGTTTCTCCATGAAGCGATGAGCGTTTTAGAGAGAGGTGTGAGGTGAGGTGAGGGGAATAAATATACGCAAATGCGCCACAGCGGTCAGTGACGCCGCCGGACGACCGATCGGCGTATGGATTTGTCCGCCAATGGAATCATGTCGTGATGAAATCCCACATTGAGGTATCGCGATGCACGATGAAATCGATTATAACACATCCTCATTTCCTCAGAAAACAATCGTCTTAATCTGATCACTCAGTACTGTTTACCGTCTTTCAACGGAACCACATCGGGATTGAATCGCGTATCGAGGTCATTCGTGAGCCACATTTACGTCATCTGATTTGATAATAATAAGCACGTACTTACTCAAATTTCCAAGAAAACTGTTGTCTTTATTGGATCATTTTGACATTTTATGAGACAATGTTTTTTGTTTTTTTACTTTAATCCACACAGGATTAGGCTTTACCATGTGCTTATTTCATTTCAACTGTTCATTTATTGAACTCCAAGAAAACCTGTTATATTGTGATACATGTACACATCTTTATAGCGATATGAAATGACCCGTATCGCGGCCATGTTGCCCAGTTCTAGCTGCCAGAACCAATCTTGGAAGCGACGACGAGGTTCCCGACGTCCATCTGCGGTCTACGAGCTCGTCGACACAAGCTATCGTTGCGCTCCGTTAGCAATGCGGCGGCGGTGTTTCTTTGGCTCTCGTGCCTCTCGTCCAGTTGGGCGGATCTCTCCTTTGAGTCTCTTCTGAGCCACAGCATCATCTGTAACGCCGCGACACGCCAGCAGCGCCGGTCAGTGTTCACCAGCGTGACGGGAAACCAATTCAAAGCCGAGGCGAACCACGGATGAATAAAAATGGTAATCGCGGATCAAAACACTTTGTACTCAGAGAAGTGTCCCGATGTTCATCACAGCGCAGGTTTCAAAAAAAAGATCTGTCTCTCTGTTTTGTTTGTGAACAAACTAACTGAATTTCCATAAAACAGGACAATGCTGAAAACAGAGACTGTAATGGAAACAATTGGATCTATTTATATTTGAAATCACTTAGTTCCGGATTCATTCCTTTCTTGTTTGGTAACTACTTAAAAGTTCTGCAGTCCTACAAAGAAATGAGTCAGCATTTCTTGCTCTTCCGGTCCCTCGTCTTCAATGTTTTTTTTGGTTTTTAAATGAGTTTCTGGTTAGATGCCTCAAATAAGCTTCAGGGAATGTAATGCTTTGTTGTACAATATAAAATACATCCGTAAATATCCTCCTGGTGAATCTTGAAGCGTCTTAAAATGGCGACACAGACTATCCTCGCTGTGTTCGTGCTCGCACTCATGAGACTTCTTACTTTCAGTGAGTTGTATTTACGCTCAAAAAAGTCGATGTTCCCGTTAGCGTTTTATCTTCGCAACTATCCAAAATCTAAATCGTCAGGAAAATCTGAACGACGCTAACGTCCGGTTTGGCTTAAAAATAATACGTCTTCCCCCTAGCGCTCTCAAACAACGGTCCGTATGATATCCTGTGAAGATGTGCGTTTCCCAACCAAAATGTCCATTTCCCGCTCGTTTTGTGCGCAAAGCCTTCTCCAACTGAACTTCAGTCTTCATGGGAAACAAAACCACACGGCTAGCTTGCGGAAAAGATGGCCGTTTGAGTTCAAACGACGACGGAGCGCTGAAGTGAGTGAGTTCCACGACAGGAAAACACGAGCGCTGACTTCTTGTTTCACACCGGTGTCAAATTGCGCTCCCCTGGTTCAAAGACGCTCTTCACAACGTTCAAGATTACGTGCAAAAACATTATTTTTCCTCAATATTACGAATACTGGATGAGACCCGCCGGCTCCATTGTAGTCTATCATGAAAACGTCACCAATCACACGTTATTCATTCGAGCTAACGCACTATTTTCTCGTTGGTTTCTTCTGGTTTTGGCTTTGTCGCGGAAGAGCGCCCCGGTCATCTGTCCACCGGCCAGCAGGCGTGTGGTTGTTACGGGTCCTTCACAAAGACATCTCCTCCATTACAATGCGCCGCGACGACACCAACGCTGAAAAGCATCCATGCAGGGTTTCAGAGCTGGAAAGGTCGGCCAATTAACGGCCGCGAGGGCGAGAGGCATCACCATCGCCATCACAATAAAGTCTGCAGGCCTCCCGGCTAACTAACACAGCTGCACACCCACTTATCTCATGGAGTCCAGCGGACCGTGAGGCTGCACCTATCAAAACAACGGCCCGGTCACCCGCTAATAGGGCCTCTGGAAGGCGTGGGTGGGAGGTCAGCACCAAAGGGTCCATTAACGCCATTTACAAGACCTTCCGATCGTT
Organism: Clinocottus analis; assembly: GCF_023055335.1. Taxonomy (NCBI): domain Eukaryota; kingdom Metazoa; phylum Chordata; class Actinopteri; order Perciformes; family Cottidae; genus Clinocottus; species Clinocottus analis. The sequence continues at coordinate 1,804,074 of NW_027176153.1, forward strand.
ATCCAGGCGAGCTCCCAATCAGACCTACACGACACATTTGACTTTTTTTCCTCGCTCCCAGGCGACATCTCGGCGTGTAAAAGCGTCTGAGCGGACATGTTGTCATATAACGCGACATTTCAAAGGGAAAGGAAATTAAAGAACAGACGTCCAGTTACCCTCCTCCCCCACCACACACACACACACACACACACACAAACACACACCTTTCCCTCCACCTGAAGTTATGCATTCCAGTGGCCACCCGTGCCATATCTGTCTATCTTTCACGTTTCAGAAAGCGGACGGCGGAAACTTCTCACAGAGACATAATTAGACGGGAACTGGGATATGACAGATGGATTACAATCATAATTGAGAGCGTGGCGAGCCTGTCGCCCGAGCTGCAGTGCACCTGCTTTTTTTTTGTCTTTGGCATAAACAGCCAGAAGAGGTACAAATTTGTCTTCCCGTACGGCGTGCCACTGGAATTACAATACTCCCCCTCATCCCCCCCCCCTCTCTCCATCCTTGTGAAGTGATGAAGAAAAGTCGAGATAGTCGGGATTTTATTATTCCAAAGCAGATGGTGCCAAATGAGACACGGGGGCCTCCCCTCCCCCCCTGGCCCCCGAGCTTTGGCAGCTCAGTGACCTTTGTGTTGGCCCTACATTGATCCGTCATTAAACCCCCCCCCCCCCCCTCGCAGGATGAACATGACTCCGGCTGGCCCACTCGCGTTCCAACAAATCACCCCGACATGCAATTACCTCTCCGCGCTCGACTTACTCCCTTTCCCCCCCTTTTTCCCGTTCGAGTGCGGAAATTAAGCGGGTCTTCTCCAGGGGTTAATGAATGTGACGGACGGCAGGGCCCCCTTGTGCCCAGGTGTCAGGGCCTCATTGTGCCCAGGTGTCAGGGCCCTCTTGTGCCCAGGTGTCAGGGCCTCATTGTGCCCAGGTGTCAGGGCCCTCTTGTGCCCAGGTGTCAGGGCCCCCTTGTGCCCAGGTGTCAGGGCCCCCTTGTGCCCAGGTGTCAGGGCCCCCTTGTGCCCAGGTGTCAGGGCCCCCTTGTGCCCAGGTGTCAGGGCCCCCTTGTGCCGAGGAGTCGGGGCCTCGTTGTGCCCAGGTGTCAGGGCCTCCTTGTGCCCAGATGTCAGGGCCTCCTTGTGCCCAGGTGTCAGGGCCTCCTTGTGCCCAGGTGTCAGGGCCTCGTTGTGCCCAGGTGTCAGGGCCCTCTTGTGCCCAGGTGTCAGGGCCCTCTTGTGCCCAGGTGTCAGGGCCTCCTTGTGCCCAGGTGTCAGGGCCTCCTTGTGCCCAGGTGTCAGGGCCCTCTTGTGCCCAGGTGTCAGGGCCCTCTTGTGCCCAGGTGTCAGGGCCTCCTTGTGCCCAGGTGTCAGGGCCTCCTTGTGCCCAGGTGTCAGGGCCTCCTTGTGCCCAGGTGTCAGGGCCTCCTTGTGCCCAGGTGTCAGGGCCTCCTTGTGCCCAGGTGTCGGGGCCTCGTTGTGCCCAGGTGTCGGGGCCTCGTTGTGCCCAGGTGTCGGGGCCTCGTTGTGCCCAGGTGTCAGGGCCTCGTTGTGCCCAGGTGTCAGGGCCTCGTTGTGCCCAGGTCTCAGGGCCTCATTGTGCCCAGGTGTCAGGGCCTCATTGTGCCCAGGTGTCAGGGCCTCATTGTGCCCAGGTGTCAGGGCCCCCTTGTGCCCAGGTGTCAGGGCCTCATTGTGCCCAGGTGTCAGGGCCCCCTTGTGCCCAGGTGTCAGGGCCTCGTTGTGCCCAGGTGTCAGGGCCTCATTGTGCCCAGGTGTCAGGGCCTCGTTGTGCCCAGGTGTCAGGGCCTCATTGTGCCCAGGTGTCAGGGCCCCCTTGTGCCCAGGTGTCGGGCCCCCGAATGGACACAGTGTGGCCTCTTGTCCCGGAGGGCGACTTGGTCATTGTTCCTCGTTGCTCCGCAGTGTGTGAGGAGCGCACAGAGAGCGCTGTGACTGACTTGGAAGACGACGTCGTCTGAACGCCTCAAACAGAAGCTCCGGTGTCTCTCAGGAGCTCGGTATTCATCGTGTGTGTGTGTGTGTGTGTGTGTGTGTGTGTGTGTGTGTGTGTGTGTGTGTGTTTTGAGTCAGATAGGTACAGAACACACATCTCCTCCAGAACATACTTACATTCCTCCTCCTCTCCTCTCCTGTTGCTTCCTACATCTTCCCATGGTGGAAGTGAAATGGAATTTACTGTGTGTGTGTGTGTGTGTGTGTGTGTGTGTGTGTGTGTGTGTGTGTGTGTGTGTGTGTGTAAGCACTGGCAGAAAGAGAGAAGATCCAAACCCAGGTGTAGTCTCACTCTGAATCAGCCGTCCTCCCTCCGGGCGGCGGGGGACACAGACCCCTCCCCTTTTGTTCCTGGGGGTCGCTCAGTGAATTAAATGGCGATGAGGGCCTCCATCTTTCAGCAGCGACCTCTGGGCCGACAGCGTGATGGGGAGCCGGGCTCCAGGAGTCCGAGAGGTGGAATAATCCGGCGTCGTGCGACCGCGACACGGCGCCGGGCTCTCAGGTCGCCGTCATCTGTCGCTGCGTTTGATTCCAGACCCGCCTCCCTGTGCCATCTGCCTCACATCACTCCTCTCCCCAGCAGTTCCCACACGCTGGCCTTTAAATATATAAATATAGATATTTTTTTGCTGCAGCTCATGAATTTTGGCCTTGATTTTGAGGTCTGTGCACTCCCCGCGGTTGGACACGCATGAATCGGCCCAAATGAAAAGATATTCCCGCGAAAAGCGTCGCGGCTAATGGAAATAAATACACTACATCGGCCGGATTAGCTCGGAAATTAATACTCTCATTCAGCATAATTAATTAGAATCGTGTCCGTCCTAGCCTGCGATGTCAATAGGACGCGTTTCAATTAGAGCCACATCGCCTTTTCTAATCTTTTAATTGGACAGAAACGAACGGAACGAGCACGTTCGTTAAAAAATGGGATTTTCTCCTCCCGCCTCGGAGTGGAGCAGCTCTCACAGGATGTTTATGACTCGACTCATGCGGTCCAGCCCCGGCTGCTTTTCCCAGGGTGCACCTGGGGTTTTATCACTGCTGTGTGGAGGCGGCGGCGGGTTCAGACGTGCTCGGTTTCAAAGTTTCTTCCTCACTCGCTGGATGATTAAAGCTGTCGTTGGCGGAAGAGGATTTTATTGTTTAAGATTTGAATTTCATTCCATCTTTTTATTTATTTATTTTGCAATCATGCCACAAATTGCCAAGTGAGTCCCCCGGCTGCAGAGCACGGCCATCAATGACGATCAATGATCATAATCTGCTTGTTTTGTACAAAAAACACACACACGCACACACACACGCACACACCATCTGTGCAATGACACAGTTTGGTGTGTAGATGTGAGGGCTTCCTCTCTCCTTAAAAAGGTGTGGTTCATTCTCACCATGAGCGTGTGCGTGTGTGCGAGCCAGCATGAAGCGCGCTCCCGTGTGTGTGTGTGTGTGTGTGTGTGTGTGTGTGTGTGTGTGTGTGTGTGTGTGCCCACAGGATGAATCCGGAGTGTCTTCTGAAGAAGGGTTGCCTGGGAGACCAGCCTGAACCCCTTCGCACGTGCACGTCCTCTCTCTCTCTCTCTCTCTCTCTCTCTCTCTCTCTCTCTCTCTCTCTCTCTCTCTCTCTCTCTCTCTTTTTAAAGGTGCACCAAATGAATCCAAAACTATTTCAGGAAGGAGAAAAAAATGCACTTTGTTTTCCAGATCCGTCGGGAAAACACTTTTACGCGCGCGCGCGGTTGATGGCGATAAAGGAGAGAGAGAGAGAGAGAGAGAGAGAGAGAGAGAGAGAGAGAGAGAGGAGGACTCGCTTACCGTCCGAGTCCATAAGTGTGTGTTCGCTGTGTTTACCTTCTCGTCCGAGCACAACTTCCTGAATCTCTCCGTGAAGTGAGGCTCTACTTTCCTCCGCTGCGCCTCCCATCGCCGCGCGAGTGACGTCTCGTAAGGCAAAAAAAAAGAAAAGGGGGAGCTGAAAAAAACACTCCACGCGCAGTGGATCCCTCTCTGTGAGTCATTCTGTGGAGAAACGCGAGCGGCGGCGGACACCGAGGCTCGGAGAGAGAGAGAGGCTGAAAGAAAGAGAGAGAGAGGCGGACGCGGCTTTTAATTAGCGCCGTTTTCGTCGTTTTCCGGCGCAAAGCGGACGGGAACGCGCGTCCTGCTCGTTTTCTCTCCCCTTCTTCTTCTTCTTTTTTTTTTTTTTTTTGTTGTGTGTGTGTGTGTGGTTGCGGCGTGGACATGATGCTATGCACCCCTGGGAGACAGACGCCACAGCGGACCACCGAGCCGCCCCCAACACACGCCGCCCCCACCCTGTGCGCTCCCGCGGAGTTCGTCCGAGACGAGGGAAGAATGTCACCCACTTCTGCCGGGCCTGACGTCTGAGTGTTCCTGAGACGAGCGTCTCTCTCCAGCTCCAGCTCCCTGCGAGCCGTTTGGTGTTGCGGAGATCCTCAGCAGCTGAGCTCCACTGCGCTCCTTCCTGGATGCACCGCAAGTGGACTAACATCAAGGGGCCGGCCGATGTGGTTTTTTGTGTGTGTGTCCGTTTTTTATATTTCAAAGGACTGATGGATGTATAAGCGTCTGGTCTCTCCTTGAGAGAGAGAGAGAGAGAGAGAAAGAGAGAGAGAGAGGGGGGTGAGCTGGATCCAGCGCGAGGAGCCTCGCTATTCAACAAGCTGTCCGCCGGCAGCGGGCGGTGGGCGCAGCCCGCGTGAGTCCTCCTCCTCCCGCAGCGGCAACACATAACTAAAGAAGAAGACAAAACTTCCTCTCCGTCTCTGGTTTCCCTCTAAATCGTCTTCCCCCCCCCCCTCCCTCCTAAAAATAAAGTTGATCATGGCTCGTCCCGTGACGCTCGGCGCCGTGTGGCGCGCGCTGTGGCTCGCGAGGACCGTGGTGCACTTGGCGCTGGCTCAGGAGACTTACGCGCCGCACTCCATCCGCACCGAGGGCCACCTGACCCTCGGCGGGCTCTTCCCGGTGCACTCCAGAGGGGCCGACGGCGCGCCGTGCGGCGACCTGAAGAAGGAGAACGGCATCCAGCGGCTGGAGGCCATGATGTACGCGCTGGACCAGATCAACCTGGACGAGCAGCTGCTGCCCAACATCACGCTGGGCGCGCGGGTGCTGGACACGTGCTCTAGGGACACGTACGCGCTGGAGCAGTCGCTGACTTTCGTCCAGGCCCTGATCACGAAGGACACGTCCGACGTGCGCTGCACCAACGGGGAGGCGCCGGTGTTCGTGAAGCCGGAGAAAGTGGTGGGAGTCGTGGGCGCGTCGGCGAGCTCCGTGTCCATCATGGTGGCCAACATCCTGCGCCTCTTCCAGGCAAGTCTGTGTGCGAGTTGGCTCTGAAATGGTGTTTCTTTTCTTCTTCTTGTTAAAACGGTCCAGTAACAGGAAGCAGCTGCGCTCAGGAATGTAAAGCTGTAAAAAACAACCCTTATGTAACAGAATGAAGTCATCTGTTGTATCAAACATGTGTTATGCATTCATTTTGATTACATTGTTGCTTTGAGCATGTCCATCTGGACTTTCAAAGAGCAGAGCGAAGTCAATGTGGGCGGTCGGAGCCATTACAACACATCTCTGGGTCTCAGCTGCCTCTGAGGCTACTTCCTCTGTCTGAGGATGGATCAGTAGATGGAGGGCAGGAGATTGTGAACCCGGCCTCTGATAGTCAGAATCTCATCATGGGAGAAGTTCATGGAGTGATGATGAGCTCTGTATGAACCCAGTGCTGGAGAGCTCGTTCTTATTTCTCTCTATTATTGATGAGCGATCGTCTCCTCTGGCGCTACAGAGGGTCTTATATGTTCCCAGACGACTAAACCAGCAGAGATTCCTCTGCGTGGTTTCCAGCGGTCCAGCTTTCAGGACGTTGGCTTCACTCTGCGGCGTCTGGAGCGAGCCGCCTTTGTTCCATCGTCTCCTTTTTCCAGAGGAGCTATCGAGTCTCGGTGTCGTTCTCTGTAGCGCCAACGGCGAGACGATCAATCTGGGACGGGCTAAAGTTAGCGCAGGAGGCTAACTCACGAAGCTAACGTGGAGCATCGAACCCACGGAGCCACGCCTCCGACCCGGCAGATAAACTACACTAATACGTGTCTATCATTGAAGGGAGGCTGCGCAAGAGCGAGACAATGAAGCGCTAAGCTAACGCCCGGCCGCTAAGGTTAGCAGAACTTAAACAATGTGGGATTTTAAGCGATTAAGTCGCTACAAGAAGAAGAAGAGACGAGTGTTTAGACGTGAGAGATGGTACTCAGCCGCTGTCGCGCAATTAGCTCGACGTAGCATCGGGTAGCAGACGCGCTGGCAGCCGGAGGAGGAGAAGGCTGCGCGCTAACCGTAGCACACCGACTCCTCCACAGGCCGAGGGTAGTGGGAGGTGAGGTTTAATGACATCACAGCTGAGGGGAGGAGGGGGGGGGGCAGCTCCCGTCTGTTCCGGTCTCACTCCAGAGTCTGGATGAGTGGGCACCGACAGCCCGACACGATCACACCCCAAACTCAACAACCCCCTCTCGAGAATAACCGGCCTGCTTCGTGCGATTGCACACGGCCATGTACACGGAGAGAGAGAGGCCGCGGGGCGCTTTTATTCCTTTTTTTTTTTATGAATCGCTGTGCAGCCCGATAGCTCTGATTTGTGGAGCGGCTTGACTCAACAAGAGGGCCACGTGTCCATGGTTCCTTTGAGGAACCAGCTCCTTTCAGACCCGTTGTTCCTCACTGAGCTCTCCGGCTGTGTCCGCAGCACTGATACCAAACACGACTTAGCTTTTGGGTTTCCATGGTGCGAAGAACACGTCTCCAAGTCCACTATCGTCTGTTTTTTCTCTGTGCTGCAGTGGAAACTGAAGGGGGAAGGAGGAGGGGGGGGGGGGTACGCAGCAGGGCACCAATCCAGCAGATTAATTATTTAGGACACGCATCTCCGTAGCAAAATATCTAATTAGTTGAAAATAGCAAGTGGATGTAGATGTGCAGACTTCTGCAGCGTTGACGCTGATGCTTTTTTTGTGGTGGTGGCAGATTGTAACTCCCAGTCTGTCATGTTTTGTTTCACTTCAATTAGACCCAAAAAAAAGGAAAAAAGCGCGTGTGGCCCGGCTGTAAGTAGCTGTCTGACTGGAAGACTATCAAAGCACTTAACATGCTCTCAGCCTCCCCTCCTCCTCCCGCTTCCTTTCTTTTCTTTTCTTCACACACTTGCGCATGCAACACTCCTGTGGTTTCCTCCTCTTGTGTTTCACAGCGATCGTCCTCTTGAGGAGGTTTGTTTCTGGCTCCGCCGGCCGGACGTTTAGACTGATGGTCCCAAACCGCAATCTTCACCACGGCTTTGATTCGTCTGCGCTCTTTGCAGGCTGAGTTAACGTATTAATTTTTCATGGTGCGCGTTGGTAAACCCTGCGGTGGTGCTTAGAAGCATCCTCAATGCACTGATTTGTTGCAGAGATCCAGGGTTGCAAGACTTCCTCTTTCTTTCCTGTTTCATGCCAGCTTCATGCCAGTGTGCAGGGAATCGAGAGCGAGAGATGATTTCCTGATTCCCTCCTCCTTCCTCACACCAGCCTGTAAGTGTAAAGCGGTGGGAGTGTGTGTGTGTGTGTGTGTGTGTGTGTGGAGGCCCGATGCCTCTCGTCGGAGCAGCAGTCGTCGTGAAGCTCTGCGTTTTCTTCCTCATTTCCCTCGAAGCGTCGCCGGTAAAAGGGGGATTCGACCACAGCCCCAGCAGCTCACTCCTCCTTCATTTATTCCCTCTCTTCTTCTCCGGTTCTTCTCCGGCGGCGATGAGAAGCGCCGATAATAAACGACGGCGTATATAATCAATACTTAACGGGGACGAGAGCTCCCGGCCCGTCCGCCCTCATTAGTGTTGGCGGCGGTTTGATGAGCGCGCGGCGGCCATTACACGCTCCCCAGATTGTTTACAGCGGCGGTCCATCAAGCGCCAAGCGGCGCCGCGCAGGACGCGTCAAGAGCGTCGGTACAACACCTGTTCAGGTATGATGAATGGAGCCGGAGCAGGTTGTTGTTGTTGTTGTTGTTTTATACGTGGAAATCAAACAAATTAGCGCTCTATTCCTCGTCCCCGTCGGTTTGAATCTACACGCGATGACGTCATCTTTCTCATGACGCAGGGTTGATACGCTCAGAAAAGACCTGGAGATTTATGATGGTTATTTACAGGCCTGGAAAAAAGTCTCTGAAATAAATAAAATCCACAAAAAGTGTAGTAAAAGTGGTGTAAATGTGTTTATTCATGTGTTCATTTACGCTGAGTTTAAATAATGAATCTGCTTTTAAAAGAAAGAGGCTCAAAATATCAGCAGCATACATACAGGCATCTATATAAATGTTTATTCTTTTAATAAACTATTGTCTCTCATTCATTTGAGTCATTTAAGGTTTACTGTATGCTTTGAATCCTCATTGTTAGTTTAAATACTACATTTTATCACTTTGTACTTTTTACACACACATTTCACACAATGTTTGCTCATGAACATTTGTTATAAGTCATGGAAATATAATTTAAAGTCATGACAATTTTAATAAAATCAGAGAAATTTGGATAAAAGTCAAGGAAATATGGTTATAAGCCATGTAAATTTGGATGAAAGTCATAAAAATTTAGATAAAAGTCATAAAAATTCAGTTTAAAGTCATAAAAATTCAGATAAGTCATAAAAAATTTGATAAAAGTTTAAAAAAATTGGATAAAAGTCATAAAAATTTAGATAAAAGTCATAAAAATTCAGTTTAAAGTCATAAAAATTCAGATAAAAGTCATAAAATTTTAGATAAAAGTCATAAAAATATGATTTGAAGTCATGTAAATTCAGTTTAAAGTCATGTAAATCATTGGTCACAACGTGTCTGAACCCTGACTCAGCAGTAATCTTCATGATCTGGGTCATGGACCTCTCCGCCTGCCGGCCTCTCTCTCTCTCCCTCTCTCTCCCTCTCTCTCTCTCTCTCTCTCTCTCTCTCTCTCTCTCTCTCTCTCTCTCTCTCTCTCCTGTGACTCTGTGACGAGTGAATCATCTGGACGCCAGCACAGCGGCGCAGTGCGGTCGACACCAGGCGATGGATCTTCTCCTTCTTCTCCTTCCTCCTCATGAGGACCCATGGGAGAGGGGTTGATCAATAACGTTGCCATGGTGAGGCCGATTTGCCGCTAAAAAAGATGTGTTTATTTCCCCTCCTCTGTGTTGGAAATGAGACGCGACGCCGCCGCGGGAAAGGAAGGAGGGAAAAAACAAAAGAAGAAGAATCAATCAGGCCAACTTTTTGCATCGTTACCCCGGAGCTGTGCTGGTGTGCGCTCTTTAAAAACCATCCAGTCCTCCTCTCTGGAGCCCGGGTCCTCCTCTCTGGAGTCCAGGTCCTCCTCTCTGGAGCCCGTGTCCTCCTCTCTGGAGCCCAGGACTCCTCTCTGGAGTCCAGGACTCATCTCTGGAGTCCAGGTCCTCCTCTCTGGAGTCCGGGTCCTCCTCTCTTGCGCCCGGGTCCTCCTCTCTGGAGCCCGGGTCCTCCTCTCTGGAGCCCGGGTCCTCCTCTCTGGAGTCCGGATCCTCCTCTCTGGAGTCCAGGTCCTCCTCTCTCCAGGTCCTCCTCTCTGGAGCCCGGGTCCTCCTCTCTGGAGCCCGGGTCCTCCTCTCTGGAGCCCGGGTCCTCCTCTCAGGAGCCCGGGTCCTCCTCTCTGGAGTCCGGGTCCTCCTCTCTGGAGCCCAAGTCCTCCTCTCTGGAGTCCGGGTCCTCCTCTCTGGAGCCCGGGTCCTCCTCTCTGGAGCCCAAGTCCTCCTCTCTGGAGCCCGGGTCCTCCTATCTGGAGCCCGGGTCCTCCTCTCTGGAGCCCGGGTCCTCCTCTCTGGAGCCCGGGTCCTCCTCTCTGGAGCCCGGGTCCTCCTCTCAGGAGCCCGGGTCCTCCTCTCTGGAGTCCAGGTCCTCCTCTCTCCAGGTCCTCCTCTCTGGAGCCCAGGTCCTCCTCTCTGGAGCCCGGGTCCTCCTCTCTGGAGTCCAGGTCCTCCTCTCTCCAGGTCCTCCTCTCTGGAGTCCAGGTCCTCCTCTCTGGAGTCCAAGTCCTCCTCTCTGGAGTCCAGGACTCCTTCAAATGAATCCTGGGATTGATTTGTATCCAGATGACATCCACGTCTGGAGAGCGGCGGCTCGTCTCTCAGGAGGTGAAAACGCAGGTGAACGTCTCCTCCTCCTCCTCCTCCTCCTCCTCCTCTTCCTCCTCCTCCTCCTCCTCCTCCCCTTCAGACAGGCTGTCTAAGTGAGGCATTGACATCTTCTGCTCTCACAGCCCTGACAGGCTTCGCTCTCCTTTTTTTATCGCTCCTTCTTCTTCTTCTTTCTTTCTTTCTTCTTTCTTTTCCCACAGAATCATCACCGTGATTGATTCGAAGGAGATTGAAGCCTTTAGCAGCGTGATCTATGCAGCCGACCGTGGTGAAGATAGACACCAGAGGAATGAGAAGGCAGTGTGTTTGTGTGTCTGTTTGTGTGTCTGTGTGTGTGTTGCGTAACCAGCTCTCAAAGAGACACAAAATGGCAGAGGTTAATTCCGTCTTTTTTCCTCAACAGCGTCGCCGCTTGTACGTGGACGCGCGACGCAGCGCGGGTCAATTAGACTCTGGTTCAGACACAGGTGGCAAGTGTGCACATGTATGATGCCACACACACACACACACACACACATTTACATATATATGCACACAAAGAGCTCCATCACCGCACACCACTGTCTCCTGGATGTCTAATGATGCAGCCCAGTGGTTTTGGCTCTTCTCTCCATCAGTTGCTAATTGGCTCTCGTTGGGAGTGTGACACGCCAGAGATCCGGCTCAGTGCAATTTAACTTTATAACAAGTGTGTGCAACCACTTTCTCGCCAAACTTTGGCACTTTGAATCCGAAGGAAGGTTCAAGCTTCCGAGTTCACGAGCGATTACGATCTTTAAGTCAGCGGCTGTCGTGGTTCTTGTTACGTTTTGCTACCTCGGGGTTCTTTATGCTCATGGAGAACCTTGAAGAGGGTTTAAATAGTTATTTTCAGGCCTGGAAAAGTCAAAAAGTGAAGTAAAAGTCATGGAAATTTGGTTAAAAGTCCAAGAAATTTGGTCTTTGGAGAACAAAAGAAGGATCGGTAACAAGATGGCTGACGCGGCGGTTTCCTGTGTCTCTGTCTTCCCGCAAAACACCAAAAATACAAAAAAAAACACAAACTAGTCTCCAAGAGAAAAGCCCATTGTCCTGAAACTCAACCGAGCGGCGTTCCTGACAGCGTGGTCTCCACGGTGACGTCGCTCTGACAGTTTGACGGAGCGGCATCGGGGGCGGGGCTTAGCGAAGGGTCAATTACTGCAAATGACTAAAGGTCCCGGTGGGACTCGTCCTCTCCGCCTCCACTGCAGGATTATCTAGAATAACGACGTTGAAGCGTGTCTACGACACTGCTGGAATAATAATGAGAAAACCACAAAATATATGTTGGAATAAAGCACGTAAAAACAATTCAGCATAAGTGGAGGAAGTCGAGAGTATTGAGGGACTTTACGTGAAGATGTTGGACTGTCTCGTGCTTCTGGACTCCCACATGTCTTCTTCTGCGGCGAAAAGCAGGCGGGACAGGAAGTAATTCGAGCAGCGCTACCGATCAATACCTGTGTGTGTGTGTGTGTGTGTTAGCCAGCATGGCTAACGAGCTACGACACAGCATTGCGCAAGTTTAGAAATACACACTTTGTCATTGATTACTTGATGCTCTCGCTGTTGTTTTCCTCGTCCTCGCACTAATGGACACAAAACCCTCTTCTTCTTCTTCTTCTTCTGCGGCCGGTGTTCTTTAAGCGCGCGGTAATAGAAACAAGGATGCAAACAATCAATACGTACTTAAGGAACGGTCGAGCTCTCTCTCTCTCTCTCTCTCTCTCGCTCTCTCTCTCGCGGGTCAGGAGTGCAAACCGGGACGAACTTTGCCGAGAAGCGACGAGGAGAAACCGCGTCACGCCTCTGCGGATTTTTGGCGAGATGGAAAAAGAAAACTGGGACGCGTGAAGTGAAGCGATCCGGCCGGCGCTCCCGAGTCTTGAGAGCCGTGAGGGGGGGAACGTTGGCTTTCATGTTTTTTATTTATTTAAACAGCCCATTATTGTATTTTTAGTCTGGGTCGGTGACCGTTAATTGTTTTTGGGAGCACGGACTGTCCTCCAGGAACGTTCCAGCCACCGAGGCAACAATTAAAACCGCTCGCTGGGAAAAAAGCTGCCCCAGAGCCGGATATTTTCCCTCCAAATTCCCGACCTTTTGGCCCTCGTTGTGTGGAAGAAACTGTGTTGTTGAGGGAGCGCCGCGGCTTTCATGTTCAGTGAAGCAGGTGTACATTCACACACACACACACACACACACACACACACTGTGCAGTCTGAGCAACTGATGCAATATTAATAGAATGAATAAAATATCCCCGTGTCAAACAAGTTGTCATTGCGGCTGACATGAGGTCATCAGGTCGGCAGCCCGCCACGGGGAGAATACGAGAAATCGTGTGCGCCGGATATTAAGGGTCTCTGTTATTCCCACAGGCCTTTTGGATGGAGGGGGGGATGGTGACGCTTTACTATTCAGCGACATAACGGCGTTGCTGTATGAATAAATGTTTTTTAAATGAAAACACAGCTGGTCCCCTCGTGCCAGCCCCTTCAGACGTATTTCTAGTTCCTGGTTGCGCTCGCAGCCGGCGTGGTTTCAGTGTCTTTAACGAGGAGCCATCCGTCATCCCGGCTTGACTCCCCCAGACAGATTATTACCTCCATTTCCACCCCGTCGCATTGGGAGGCGCAGGGCGGGAAGAGGGGCTACCTGCTTAAAAGCTTAGCGCTGCTCACATCCAGGTCACACCAGCGCTCCTTTTGGGAAGCGTGTTGCTCTAAGACTTTGTCGGAAGTTTTCTCTGCACTTTATCTGGCGAGCAGAAGAAGGAAGGGAACCCCATTACGTCCGATCCTCTTACGGGGATGAGTGGAGAACAGGAGGGAGGTCTCTGTCGGCCATCTTAGTCAGGATCCCCCCCCAAAAAAGAAGAGGAAAAATCAATCCCTGTTGCTGGAGCAGGAGTGTCACCCAGTGTGGGCTGAACGGCATCATCACAGCGCTAATTGTAGTTGTTGACGCGCCGGTCTGTGATCCGTGCAACATTTCTGGGCAGAACCTGAATTACAAAGCCGCTGAGCCGCAGCAGACTTCTGAATAAACGTTCGAGGCTGTTTGCGTGGTAGAAAAACCTCCTACGAGCACAAAACGTCTGCAAAGATCAATAAGAAATTTGCCTTTTAAATATGATCTGTTTTCAACAGGCAAATTCCTCCTTGCAGTTCATCAAGTCCTGCTAAATGAGCTAAGTGAATTTGTTAAAAGGCCTCCTGCGAGCGTCTTCCTCTTCAAAAGGATTTTTTGTTGTTGTGGTTTCTTCTCAGACTCGGGCTCGACGCTTTGTTCTCCTCTTTTTCATCTCGCTATTCGTACACACTCTTCCCTCCGCGGCTCTGAAAATCACATCGCACCTGAGAAATGATATTGCAGATTTATCCCGTGGATCTACTTGTCGAGAATAATCCACCCGCTTTTGTGTAAAAGATGTTGCATTTTAAGAACAGAGGGAGCAATTCATTTCTACCAAGTGTAATGTTGTAATAGCTAGCTAGCGGACGTCGGCCTAGTTAGCTAGCTTGCTAATTCCGCCACCTTCATTACTGCACTGGCCGCAGGAAACCAGCCGAACATCGGCGACACTGCGTCCAATGAAGGACAAGCTACCTCGCTAACTAGCTAGCCACCGTCCTCCAGAGACCAAGTAATGTGTAATGTTAACTCTCACCATCTTAGATTAGCGTGTTAGCACGCTAACACGTGCTATAATCAGTGCTAAATCATAAAAGTAGAGCAGAGACTGATGTAAATGTCAATAATGAGAAGATATCTGGAAATAAAGTCTATTTTTAAAAAACATTTTTAAACCAACGACGGCGGCCATCTTTGTGTGTAACTGTTGCCATTACGGCGCTTAGCGGGCTAACGTCCGTCTGAGCTAAAGAGACGTTGCAGATTCACCAATAATTTGCCGTAACGACTGAAATGAGCAGCAAAGTAGAAAAACACAAGAAAGCGTAGAGAGCCAGAGTGAATTTAACAATTTAATGCTTCACCCGCACAAGCTAAGTAGCTAGCTACCTAGCAGACACCGGCCTAGTTAGCTAGCTTGCTAATTCCGCCACTGTTCATTGCTGCGATGGCTCCAGGAAACGAGCAGAGCATCGCTGCCGATGTCCAACGGCAACACTGCGTCTAATGAACCCTCCAGAGACGGACGAGCTAGCTCGCTAACTAGCTAGCCACCCTCCTCCAGGGACCCTACCGCCACACAAACGTGGGCTGTCACCACGACAAACAACTATTCATTTTGTTGGATCAAAAGCCCAGAGAAAAGGGATCCATGTCGGATTCTGTCCGAGAACCACGGGGATCCATTTGGATGTAAAAATACTCCGATGTTGGATTTTCTTTTACGTGAATTTGGCGCATGACAAGTTAAATCAACTGGGACGCAGATTAAAACTGAATATATACACGCACATCCTGCGTGTGGAAAGGAAGAACGCACTCTGAAACTTTGGTGCAACGTGCCGCCAACTTCCAGGGACAGGAGGCGCTCTGCTCACATGGCGGTCTGCTGGTCCCTGGAGGCCGCCGGCACGAGGCTTTGTTTAGCCCGCATGCCCGCGCGAGGGCTCTAATGCAGACGGGCATGCCACCGAAGAGCAGCGAGGAGGAAGAGGAGGAGGAAGAGGAGGCAGCGAGCCGCCGCACGCGAACCCGAGCTGCGAAGAGAAGGAAGAGGAAAACACGCCGGCCCTCCACGCGGCGGCGGCGGCGGCCATAACCTCTGGGTCGCCTCCGTGCCGTGGCTTCACGTTCTCTGTTGTTTACCGTTGGAAAGAAAAGGATTGTT
Source organism: Clinocottus analis (assembly GCF_023055335.1). Lineage (NCBI taxonomy): Eukaryota > Metazoa > Chordata > Actinopteri > Perciformes > Cottidae > Clinocottus > Clinocottus analis. Next base: position 1,819,132 of record NW_027176153.1, read on the forward strand.
CAACGCGATGGGAATCCCGTTCCCGGCAATTGTTTCGACCCAAAGACACTAATCTCTGTGGCAGAAATTGATTGAAGGAGTATCGATAGTCCATAAATAAAAGCAGCAATAAAAAAGAAAGAAATCCACTGCAAGTAAAAATACTGCATTCAATAACTAAAAGAAGTGAATTACAGCAAAATGTCCTGTAAGTATGAAGGTGTTCATGCATATAGTACAGAATACTTCACTGTTAACGCTGATTTATAGGGTCCCTCCTTTCACTGATGCAACTAGTCAAGCTGCTATTTACTATTTTATGTTCTGCTAACTAAATGAATCACCTGCAAGCTGATTATGTGTTTCATGTGGACATCTTTACCCGTCAGGAAGCCGCTGACTAAAACTATCAAATAAATGCAGCGTGAGCCAAGAGAGAGGTGCAATATTTCCCTCTTAAATGTGGCAAAGCTAAATTATTAAGCAGCATGAAATGAAGGTGTAGCTCAGAGCTTGAATACTTAAATACGGAGCGAGGAGACGTTGCAGTCATTGTTTGTCAAAAATTAGGCCAAACCTTTTGTTCGCGGCTGGATGCCGCTGCATGTGAGTGAAGTGATCCATCCAATGTATGGCTTTATGTTTAGATATATGCATCTGTGTGTGTGTGTGTGTGTGTGTGTGTGTGTACTGATGGATGTCAGGGACGTCTGGGGCCCGGTGTGTATCCACAAAAAACTGTCATCAGGATTCATTTCTTGTCCTTCAGTGGTGTTATTACAGTGAGGCCCGAGGGGGCATCAGCTAACACACACACTAATATATATTTCTCTCTCTGTATATATATATATATATAGATATATATATATATATTTATATATATATGGACCTTTAAAGGGAGGCTAGATGATCAGAGAGCAGCGCGGGCCTTCAGGTAGTTATGCTAACGTACCTGTTGATTGTGAGCGTCTGTTTCATTAGCTCATATTTCATTTTGTCTGCATTTCCCTCGAGGTTGTGTTGTGTTTTTTGTCTTCCTGGCTGTGCGGCGGTGTGTTCGCTCTGTTTGAACACGTATGGATCTCTGCTCTTCTGAGTGCCAAGAAAAAAAGAGGAACGTCGAACGGCGCCAGAAATCAGTCGACAGGGAAACTGTTTTCTGATGCTAATCCCGCGGGATTTCAAGAGCTCTCTGAAACGTGACAGCTGCATTGATTTGGGTGGAGGAGGAAGAGGAGGAGGAGGAGGAGGAGGAGGAGGAGGAAGGGGGGGGGGGGGGGGGGTTAGACCTCCATCACCGCTGACGTTTTGCAAATTGGAGAAGCTCTCTCTGTTCAGAAGAAGTTGTTTAAACGAGGATTGACGAGCGGGCGCAGTGTTTCTTAACAGCCTTATCGGCGTCCCAGCAGTCGCGCGTGGGCCCTCGGAGGATCGATGGCGTGTAAACCATCAGTAGGTTATGCACGGCGCTGTCACGCAGAGGTCAAAGGGCAAACTAAAAGGGGGTGTCTGCCGGTGAACGCGCCCCGGCCTTCGGCCCGGCGCCACTCTCCCGCCACTGGACCCGATGCCCAGGCGCTCCTGCGGGGACGGATCCGTGTTCGTATGAAGCCGCGACGACAACACGCTTAATCATTCTCGTGCCGGTGAGGCGAAGGCGGCGGGGCGGAGCGGGGCGGCTCGCGGCGGTTCATACGGTTCGGTACGCGCCTCCAGAGGGTTCCCGACACGCCGCTTTTCATTCATGGCCGACACGAGGGGCTAACCGGAGCGCCGCCGCGCTCTGGCCCCCGGCCAAGGCTTTGATCCATAATTTAACGTCGGATATTTCCCCGTTTCCAGCAACAGCAGACGGATGTATCGCTGGTGATCAGGACACGACTACATGCCCACAGGTGTGTGTGTGTGTGTGTGTGTGTGTGTGTGTGTGTGTCAGGTTGAGTGATGTTGCTGCACACGGGGTCTTTATTGATATTTGACTCTATTCACACATTCACTTCATTTTAATGCAGTTATTTTGACTCATTTGACTTTATTTTCTTATTTTGTTACTGTCAATGTGCCATTTCTGTCACTTTTATAACACATCTTTCAGAATTCCTCCATCCTCACATGTTTTGTTCATTTAGTTTGTTTAGTTTTCTGCTGTTTTACTTATAATTCAATGACTTTAATGAGGAAAACAGTAAAAATCCAAACTGAAGCCGGTCAGAGGAGCTCGAAGGAGCCGCGACGCTGCTCTTCACTTGATTTTAATCAGCTGTATTGTGTGTGTGTGTGTGTGTGTGTGTGTGTGTGTGTGTGTGTCTCTTGCATTGATCATTACATAAAGTACAGTCGAGGCTCCTCTTAGAGGTCAACTTTGGGGAAGAGGTCGTAGTTATGCTGAAGCCTCGAGCGCATGAATGTTCAAGGCAATGTCCTCTTAAGTAATACACTGTGTGTGTGTGTGTGTGTGTGTGTGTGTGTGTGTGTGTGTGTGTTTTCGGGCAGCAATAATCTCATGCTCCCACTGTTAAAGCAATTTTCCAGTTCCTGTGCACAGTTGGAAACGCATCACACCTTTTCTTCTTCTTCCTCTTCTTCTTCTTCTTCTTCTTCTTCTTCTTCTTCTTCTTCTTCTTCTTCTTCCTCTTCCTCTTCCTCCTTCGTAGGAACCATCCTCACTGACGTCATGCTTGTGAATGTGCTCTAATGAACATAAAATAAAGCAATAAATATACACGAGCCACTTAAATTCACCCACTCTGCTGGTCATCCACAAGATGCAGTGTGTGTCTGTGTGTGTGTGTGTGTGTGTGTGTGTGTGATAGTCCGTTAAACGCTGTACATGCTCGTAATGCGTCGCTGCTCCTGCGTTTATGGGTTCATCCTCAACGATGAAGCATCAAAAGCTGGAAGTCAAACCTCGGCTCACACATTTCAGCCTCGTGTTATTTTATTTTGTGTTTTTTTTTTTTGGCAGACTTGGGATCCACATGAGTTGTTCTTTGCAGGGGGAAAGGGAGAAAGGCGAATAAAGATAAGCCTTCAGTGTGACAGTTCCGTCGTATCCGACCGGGCTTCCTCCGCTCCGGCTGGTTAACTTGTCCGAGGGTAATTGTCTGATCCGGCGTCTGTTGCGCATCTCTGACTCTCCGGCTCTTGGAAAGCGAGTCGGCGTGCAGCTTCCTGACACTGCGTCTCCCTGCCAGAGGAAGCTGTGTGCGATGTGAAATGTGAGCGTCACAAAAAACACATTCCACATAGATCTGGTCGGTGCATTAGTCCGGACACTCGCTCTGATGAATCATGATCTCAGTGAGGAGGAGTCTGTTGACACAGGCCTCTCTCTCTCTCTCTCTCTCTCTCTCTCTCTCTCTCTCTCTCTCTCTCTCTCTGAGTGCACAGTGGTCCATTGTTCTGGCCGTGTCTCTGACAGGATTACCTGTGCAGGTGTCCTCCGTGATGCCCGACACCTTGCAGCTCAGAGGAGCCTGAGAGAGGCCGGGTCAGAGGCCTGGAGGAGTCATGGACGTGTAAAATGGTTGTTTCCAGGCCTGGAAAAGTCCTTGTGTAGTTAAAAAAACAAACAAAGTGTAGTAAAAGTGTTACATTCATGTGTTCATGACGTTCATTTAGTTTGAAATAAAGAATCTGCTTTTAAAAGAAAGAGGCTCAAAATATAAGCAGCATACATACAGGCATCTATATGAATGTTTGATTTGATGGACATTTGGTTAAAAGTTGTAGAAATATGGTTAAAAGTCATGAAAATGTGGATTAAAGTCATAGAAATATGGTTTATAATCATGGAAATTGGTTAAAAGTCATCGATGTTTTGATGGAAGTCATGGAAATCCAATGGTCACGACGTGTATGAACCCTTAATGTAGTAGTAGTAGTAGTAGTAGTAGTAGTAGTAGTAGTAGTAGTAGTAGTAGTAGTAGTAGTATTCAGAGGTTAAAGTGAACATAGTACCAGTAGCTTTGTGTAAAGTTGCATCTCATGCAGATTGCGTTGAGAGTGTGTACAGACACACAACTTTAACGTTGACAACGTGATGTTCAGCGTGTTGGACTTTCAGGTTTCAGATTCAAACCAACAGAAACTTCCAGCTGGGAGACGACTTCTGTTGACGATGCAAACCCAGAGCCGCGGTTCGGTTTGTCCGCTCCGGGCTACCGTAGAAACATGGCGTCCGGCTCCGTGAAGAGGATGTGTGGGTATTTAAACTACAAAATCACTTTAGAAAACATACTTGTTAACATCAAATTGCCGCACACTGCGTCTATTAATAGTTCCACGAGTCCTCCTGTGCATTTTAATATTCTACAGAGATGAAATAGCAGACAATTGATGTCTAATTGTGAGAAAAACAAGCTTTAAAATGTCTAAAACACAGCATGCGGTTTGGCACACGGCTTTAGCGGTGAGATAAAGTGCTCGTGATTTATGTGGAGCGAGGCTGAAACCACAGGTATGCTGCTGCAACGCGCAGAGGATGAAAAAGTAATGAGCAGCTTCATTAAATCCCTTCAGTCAACTGTGGTTGGTAAAGTAAAGAAAACACAACTGCACTCACGCTAGCGGCTCTGTGCTAGCGGACAGCTAACACCAGCGTGCTAACGTCAGCGTGCTAACGTCAGCGTGCTAACCCGGTGACAATCAACAAGTTGTGTGAACGCAGAGAACACGCCAGCGTCGTTAACAAGTTCAATGAAAGAGACGGGGGGGGGGGGGGGGGGGGACTGCCGAGTCATCACATTTCATCCTGTAGCTAATTTTAGCGCCACAGCAAAAGTCAGGAGACCAGCGACGCCGCTGGGAGTCACTATCTCTAGTGGATGTTGAGATATTTTCACGGGGGAAAGCAAGTGGACCAGGTTGCACGAGAGGGGATCGCCATCCTGTTCAAGGCCTCTTGAGTCCCTGAAGCGGCGCCGCTAGCACGGCTAGCAAACAACAGCTCCGTGTTCAAGCATGAATCTGCACGTCGAGGGAAAATAAAAGCGCCTGAAAGAGAAACATTCATTTGCAAAAGTAATCAGAGCCAAATATTTGCATCTACGTTTAGAGAACTTTTTACTTCCTCGTGTTCTTGCCTCGAGCGTCCCGAGTGCTTTTAAAAAAAAGAATCCAGCAGTGAGATTATTAACCGTTTGAAGGCGTTGATTCCAGCTTCAGATCACCGGCTACAAGTTTTAGGAGGTAAAAGAGGAACCAAAGGCCAAAGCAACGGTGCAGAAAGGTTCATTTATTCAAACAAAAAACAAGAAAAGGCTTCAAAAAACGCCATCGAGGAACACGGAGGAACCAGACATCCAAAAACACAGTACAATCCCACACCGGGGCAGGAGGCAAAACAGGGTTTAAATACACTGGGGAGGGGCAGCTGATTGGACACAGCAGGGAACAATGAAGGACAGGAAGTGCAGAGGACACAAGAAGCGAGGACTTTCAACATAAAACAGGAACTACAAAACATCAGGACAACAAGCCCCAGAGCCCACGCAGGACGTCCAGCTGCCGCCCGACTCTCAGGCGGATTATTTTATTTATTCCCTCATGAGTCACACTCGGCCCCCTGAAGTCGTCCGGCTGTTCTTCTCGGTCTTCTGGGCCACGAGGACCCAGAAGACCGAGAGAGAGCGAGAGAGAGAGAGAGAGAGAGAAAGGGCCTCTGTGCCCTGAACCCAGCCTGCCAGGCCGTGGGCGTATCGCCTCCCACCGGCGGCGTCTACCGAGCTAACCGCTGCAGGCGACGGCTCGTTAGAGCGACGGCCGGCTGGAGAGACGAGATGTGCTGCAGAGCCTCGGAGGAAGGTCTGCCTCTGCAGAGAAACAATAAAGTTGTAATTTGACAGTGAAATGCCCTACCTGGAAGACTTTCAGGTATTCTTTCCTTCTCTTTTTTTTAAACCAACGCTCAAGGTTGTCTTTTTAAATTGCTTTTATTTTCAGCTTTCTATTCCTGTGCAGTCCTCGTAGTTCCATGCAGCTCTTTTTCCAGGCTTTTTATCTCTTTCCTGTATTTCTTCTTCCATTTATCCCTTGCTCTGTTCTCTACCTCGCTCCGTTTGTATTTTAACTACCTTTCTCATAAAAGCCTTTCTGAATTATTATCGCCTTTTTGTTGTTGTTTTATCGCCGTGCTTCGTTGTGAAGCCCTGCGCCGCGAGCGCGACGAGCTTGTTGCGTTTAAAGCGGCGACTTGTTGCCCGTTTCCTGTTCCTGCAGCACGAGAACATCAGCTGTGCGTGAACACCACAACGCATTCATTTCTAAAAGCCTCTCAGACCCGAAAGACAACGCAACGGAGCGACAAAGGTACATTCAGGAACACAGAGGAACCGCAGTACAATCCCACACCGGGGCAGGAGACAGAACAGGGTAGAAACACCCTGGGGGAGGGGCAGCAGGGCAGGAAGTGCAGGAACACAGAGGACACGAGAGGACCTTCAACATTAAACAGGAACACAAAGGAGAGCGCTGTGAACCGGCACAGTTTGCTGCTCCTCGGGGCTGATTGTTTGACACGTTGAATTTGTGTGCGCGCCGCAAATCGCAGGCGTCGCTGATGCGCTACTGTAATCTCAACCCTGCGAGAGGCTCGAGGCGGCGCTGCAGGCGACGCCCGGCGTGCAAATAGCTGCCTCTTTAAAGCGTTCTGCTCTAAACCGACACGAGCGTCTCGAGTGGAGGGAGGGGGGGTTCAGATCCGCTCGCAGAAGGAACGAGGACGCTTTCCCGCCACTGCGATCAGTTCGTAATTACACGAACCCGCCGAAGAATTCCTCGCGAGGAGCCGGCAGAGAGCGAGGGATGAGACGGAGGAGGCCTCGCCTGCATGGTCGGCGCTATTAGAGGAGAAATGGACCCGGTGATGGTTCTCTGTGGAGGCTGAGGAGAGAGCTGCACACAGGGGGAGGGAGGGAGGGAGTACAGGAGCAAGTAATTGGGATGCAGGTCAGAGTGCTGCAGGTGCACCGCTGACAATGGATGTGTCAGGCGGTGCATGCTCCTGGTGGAGGAGGTGGAGGACATCGTGCACCTACACACTCTGTACTAAAGATGTCAGAGATGCACACACATGTAACTCCCGTGTGTCTCTCTCTCTCCATCCTGAGGCGTAATGCAGCGTTTAGTATCGGGGGTTTTATTTCTACTTCATATTTCTCAGAGAAAATATAACGAGGTTATCACGCCGGCGCTAAGGGGAACACAGTTTTCGGTGCGTCCAGAGCACTTTGCAGCCGAAGGGGAGGGAGGAAAAAATAAATCAATGCAGCCATCTGTAACGCGAGACCGTTAGCGAGAGACCTCGCCGCCGCCGCCGCCGCCGATGATGAAGGCCGCCGCGCCGCGTTGTTCTCCGCGAGGCCTCGAGTCAAAAGACGCTGAAACACAAAAAGAAAGAGACTCAGAGAGACTCCGGCGTCCGTCGCTAAAGTTTACCGCGTCCTGTCGGCTCCGGCTGTGAGATCCTCGGCTCCTGTGTCTCTTCACGGCGAGCTTCACGGATACCTCGACGAAGACTCTTCTGCTATCAGGTGTTTTTGGTTATTTCTCTGAAACGCCGGTGGAGTTGAAATCGCAGTCTGTTTACCAGATGGAAAGAAGAAGAAAAAAGAGGTCGGTCAGGTTCCCTTTGTGAGCTTATCCACACTCTCCCCTCCCACGCCGCTGTGTGGCTCTCCTGGTCAAATATCTGATTTTTGTGAGTCATAGCTAGCCTCCGTACCCGCGGAGAAACACGCCGCTCGCCTTAAAATACACTCGCGTTGAGGCCGGAGCACCCGGGGGAGCGGCGTGGTGCGAGGAGAGAAGGGGGGAGGTGGGCGTAAAAGAAGGAGACGGTGGAGGTGGAAGGTCGCGTTGGATACAGGATTATGAAAGCGTTACCTTCTGTCACGTAACACAGAGTCCACATGTGGGGACGGTGAGTCCTGCGGAGGGAATGAAAAGAAAGAAAGCGCCGCTTTCTGCAGGGTGTTCACATCCTCCATCCCTCAAGTCAGGGATTATATATATATATATATATATATAGAAATACACATATATGCCCTTTTCACAGCGAGTCAAGGCAGGGTAAAGGTGTAACATAACATGGGTTAAGGACCCAGGTGCGTTCAGGTGGGTCAGGACTCTGCTGTTCCACGCGGCTCACTGGAGGGGCCTTTACACACTTAATACAACAGAAGCATAATTGATATAATTAATCAATTACACCTGTGTTCAGCGCGCCGTGACGAGTGAAGAGAGACTGTTCTCTGAGCGGCGGCCACGTGGTGGAGGATGCTGCAGGTCTGCACATCCTCCACCCCTCAAGTCAGGGATTACTTCCTCGTTACTGAGACTATTGACCTCAAAGAGGCTGCAGTAGATGTTATAATTAGTCAAGTGACCATCTGTATGTGAAAGGTGTCGCTCGGCTCTTTTAGCGTCTTTTAGCTGTTTTTTTTTCTTTTTTCCTGCTCAAAAATTCACTATGTATCTTCCTGACTAGCTGGTGAACACAGTTAGCGACTAGCTGGTGAACACAGTTAGCGACTAGCTGGTGAACACAGTTAGCGACTAGCTGGTGAACACAGTTAGCGACTAGCTGGTGAACACAGTTAGCGACTAGCTGGTGAACTCAATTAGCGACTAGCTGGTGAACTCAGTTAGCGACTACCTGGTGAACACAGTTAGCGACTAGCTGGTGAACACAGTTAGCGACTAGCTGGTTAACACAGTTAGCGACTAGCTGGTGAACTCAATTAGCGACTAGCTGGTGAACGCAGTTAGCGACTAGCTGGTTAACGCAGTTAGCGACTAGCTGGTGAACACAGTTAGCGACTAGCTGGTGAACACAGTTAGCGACTAGCTGGTGAACTCAATTAGCGACTCGCTGGTGAACGCAGTTAGCGACTAGCTGGTGAACTCAATTAGCGACTAGCTGGTGAACTCAGTTAGCGACTAGCTGGTGAACACAGTTAGCGACTACCTGGTGAACACAGTTAGCGACTAGCTGGTGAACACAGTTAGCGACTAGCTGGTGAACTCAGTTAGCGACTAGCTGGTGAACACAGTTAGCGACTAGCTGGTGAACACAGTTAGCGACTAGCTGGTGAACTTAGTTAGCGACTAGCTGGTGAACACAGTTAGCGACTAGCTGGTGAACTTAGTTAGCGACTAGCTGGTGAACACAGTTAGCGACTAGCTGGTGAACACAGTTAGCGACTAGCTGGTGAACGCGGTTAGCGACTAGCTGGTTAACACGGTTAGCGACTAGCTGGTGAACTCAATTAGCGACTAGCTGGTGAACTCAGTTAGCGACTAGCTGGTTAACACAATTAGCGACTAGCTGGTGAACACAGTTAGCGACTAGCTGGTGAACTCAGTTAGCGACTAGCTGGTGAACACAGTTAGCGACTAGCTGGTGAACACAGTTAGCGACTAGCTGGTGAACACAGTTAGCGACTAGCTGGTGAACTCAGTGGGGACCAAAAGCGGAGCTAAAAGAGAGTTAGCATCGGACATGCGCTCCTCTGTGCTGGCTGTGTGCACGAGCAGCTGATTGCTGTGCACATTTGCACAAACAACTTTATGTTGTTTGCAGGATATTGCACAAAAAAATCAATTCATGCAAGTCTAAACAAATGCTTTTCATTCAAATACAAATCATGTTTTTGTTGCCAAAAGCACATTTTGTTGGAGAAATCAATTAAATGAACATTACACGGACGTGATTTTGCAGATAAATTGTTGACGAAAGCCATAAAAACATAATCCTGGAGGCATTTCTGTTCCAATAAGAAGTTAAAGAGCCGACAAAAAAAAAGGAAAAGGTGCACAGCGAGGAAGAGAAAGTCTTGTGGGAAGCGAGCAACCGATTGTCTCGGCTCAGTGGGGGGGGGGGGGGGGGGGGGCTCTCAGGGCAGGAAGTGTCTGCTGATCATCTGCGTGGGAGTGTCTGTATGAAGACAGATGACAGGGGGAGGGAGAAGGAGAGAGGGAGGGAGGGAGGGAAGGAGGGAGGACGCACAGGAAGACGAGCTCGTCTCTCTGGAGGCGGAGAACAGCGGAGCGAGGACTGAAGTCACAGGTTGCACGAGGCCTCGGCGATGAGTGAGGGACACAGATGGGCAGGAAGGGAGGCGGAGAGAGAGCGACAGGGAGAGGGAGGGAAAGCTGTCACCCTCCCCTCCCCCCCTGCCCTCGCTCCCTCCCTCCCTCGCTCCCTCCCTCCCTCCCCTCCTGCCTCCTCGGCGGTGTTGGCAGTGCCCTGCTCTGGTGAGGAGAGATTACCAAAGCCCAGCCCGAGGATGCATGTATGGACACAGTCATTACCTCGTCTGCCCCGCCAACAAATGGCGCCGCTGTCTGGGCACGAAACCCGATTCCACCCGCGCCGCCCCGACAAGAACCGCTTCCCTATTTTGTTCGTGGGGCGATGGAGCGTTTGCTGTTTTTACGGCGCGGCAAATGAATGAATATGTATCCCAGCGTGAGTTCATTTTCAAAATGGCTCCCCGGCCGGTCCATATGAGCCCACTCGCAGTGTGTGTGTGTGTGTGAGTGTGTGTCATTGTGCCGGTGTCACGACGACAATCTGTGCATTGGCGTGGGGCCACCGGCGGCACGGCGGGGGTCAAGTCGGGTCTTGTCAGAAACCCTCGCTGTCGTTTCCGCGACAAAAAACCTTGCACAAAAAAAAAAACCCTAGCCGATGTGGAGATGTACTTAGGAGCTAACCATGCAGCAAATGGAGGCGCGCGGGATTCCTGCAGCAGGGAAACTCGCCGCCGGGGCTCGGCCTGGCTCGGCCTCGGCCCTCGCCACCCCAGTTAAAGCCGTTCATGGGGAACGCCACGACGGGCCGCCGCTCGCAGCTGCTTTGCTCTCTCTCGGGTTTAATGGACGCCAAAGAAGAAGCTCAAGTGTGTTTTTGTTTTCGTGCTTCTGGTCCGGGCGCCGCTCCGCTCGGCCGTGCAGAGGCAGCCTGTCTCTTCGTATCTTGCAGATTTCCCTCCTCTCGGGTTGAAAGATGGCCGCCGTCGTTGCCCCCGACCGAGTCGAGTCGTGTCGCCATATGCCGCTCATCCCCCCCCCCCCCCCCGCCTGGTCGGATGACATTTTATTTTTCCGTCGGGTCGGGCCAGCGCCGCCTGACTTCGGCCTCGTCGGAGTCGTCACCTCGATGCGTTTTTTTTTACAAAAAAAGCAGAAACATCACGGTCTCTCACCTTTTATCCTCGCGGGCCGCCACTTGTGTGAAAAGGCACCGGGGCGGGGGGGGGGGGGGGGGGGGGGGAGGCCACGGCGCTCTAATTAACTTCACCTGGCATTCCCACTTACCGGGAACGCGTCTTGACCTTTACGCGACCTCGCTCGCTCGCCTCTCTTCTTAAACACCCGGGTTCAAACCCTCGTTTAATGTCAGTAAGCAGATTACTCACCGGCGCTCCAGCACATCCCCCGCCTCCTCTCCCCCTCCTCTTCACCTTCTTCACTCTTCAGCAACACGTTTTTTATTCAGGGCGGCCGCGGCACTTTGTGGCGGTGAATCAATAAAACAGTGTCCCCTCCCTCCCTCACCCCCTCACCCCCTCACCCTTAACAGACCTCTGTGTTTTCCCTCCATCGATCCCGTCAGCACAGATGCATTCTGGAGCCGGCGAGGCGATTCCCCTCTGAAAACCTCTCTGACGGGAACGGCAGGTGCCGGGCGTCAACTTTGGGTCCTGCGATGCCGAAAGAGGGCGTCGCCAATCATCCTCGCTTTCACCTCGTCACATTATCGACGCGGAGGAGACGCATTCGTATACAGATGAAGGATTAAGAGTAAATAATCCTTCATCTCTTCTCGTTCCAAGCTGATTATTCACCTCAGAATGATTGATAAAATAACAGCTCGCCCTATTATCTCTGCAAAATGGGGAAATTAAAAATCTATTGCAATTTGTCGCAACGAGAGCTCACGTACTTGAAAATAACACATTTAGGGAATCAATCACGCAACCGTGAAAAAGCGACGGAGCTGAACTTTTTTTGTCGTAATCCAAAGGAGGAAAAGACGCCATCGAGCTCGGGAGGGTTTGGACTCAAGAAGGTTAAATGACTCGCTGCACTTGATGCTGGAGGCCGTCATCTGCCGGAGAGACGCTGTCAGCTCCTCCTCAGCGTTGTTAGTCAGTCCTTCATCCGAGCACCTCGACCTTTTCTCAACACGAGGTTTTAGCGAGGAGGAGGATGATGATGAAGGTAATTACAGAAAAAAAAACAGAAAAACAGGTTTGGGATTCCTGAATGAGATGAGAGCAACAGGGTGTCAAAGCGAGAGCGTCGGCCATCTTTAACGGGCCCCTGCAGCAACAGAGAAGAAAAGACTCGTTGCAGCAGCTTTCAATCCCATCTGTGGGGGGGAGGAGGAGGGAGGAGGGGGGAGGAGGGAGGAGGGGGGGGGTGGGACGCAGTTCAACAAACCTGTAACGCCTCCTGGCTGCGTTTCTACAGCCGCCCTGCTCGAATACATTGCCCATCAAACGTTTCAAATAGACGCTTTGCTTCGCGGAGGAGAAGAAGAGTCTCTTTCTCTTCTTTAAATGCAAATCACCGCCCCGCTGTTGCTTTTCCATTACTTTGCGGCGCTGCCTGTTTGACCCGCCGCACCCTCATCTGCAAGTGATTCAACGTGCGGCAGCGCAGCAGCATAACCCACCTGTGAATTTGTTTAATTGCATCACTGATTTGGTGTTTGGAGGATGGAGGAGGAGGAGGAAGGAGGAGGAAGGCGGAGGTGGAGTTGAAAACATATTGAGTCGTCTCGAGCTCGCCTCCTCAATTTGTCGGCTTTTATGCGGGTTTGACCCCTTTTAGGTTGTGGGGTCGAAGCTATAACTCACACTCTGCGAGTTGAAGGAATCCCATCAGCGAGCCGCCGTGTGTCCTCATCCCCCCCCCCCCCCCCCCCCCCAAGGCATCCGGCTGCTTTTTGATCACTCTTAACAGGAATGGATGGCACTCATACGGCGCTCACATTAGACTGTGTGATGAGGTTCAAGACCAGAAATGAAGCGCCGGCTCTGCTTGTGCGTCCGCCGGGAAGTCACTTTAAAAAAAAACCCTGAACGCAGCTGTTGATGGAAGACGTTTGGGTCTTTATCGGGAAACGACCCCACGACCTCACGCTGCATCCCTTTGGCGACCGACTCACTTTGTACGTTTTCTTTTTGATGCAGTCAGACTGATGGAGCCTCCTTCCTTTAGCCTGGAGCCACGTCAGTGGCAGAAAGACGCCGCCGCCGAGGTGCTTTAAACTTTCATTATGTCTAATGACCACCAGGGGGCGACTCCTGTGGTTGTATAGAAGTCTATGCTTCATGTGTTAAAGCTTCATTCTCTCTCCTGACCACCAGGGGGCGACTCCTCTGGTTGTATAGAAGTCTATGCTTCATGTGTTAAAGCTTCATTCTCTCTCCTGACCACCAGGGGGCGACTCCTCTGGTTGTATAGAAGTCTATGCTTCATGTGTTAAAGCTGCATTCTCTCTCCTGACCACCAGGGGGCGACTCCTCTGGTTGTATAGAAGTCTATGCTTCATGTGTTAAAGCTGCATTCTCTCTCCTGACCACCAGGGGGCGACTCCTCTGGTTGTATAGAAGTCTATGCTTCATATGTTGACGCTGCATTCTCTCTCCTGACCACCAGGGGGCGACTCCTCTGGTTGTATAGAAGTCTATGCTTCATGTGTTAAAGCTGAATTCTCTCTCCTGACCACCAGGGGGCGACTCCTCTGGTTGTATAGAAGTCTATGCTTCATGTGTTAAAGCTGCATTCTCTCTCCTGACCACCAGGGGGCGACTCCCCTGGTTGTATAGAAGTCTATGCTTCATGTGTTAAAGCTTCATTCTCTCTCCTGACCACCAGGGGGCGACTCCTCTGGTTGTATAGAAGTCTATGCTTCATGTGTTCAAGCTGCATTCTCTCTCCTGACCACCAGGGGGCGACTCCTCTGGTTGTATAGAAGTCTATGCTTCATGTGTTAAAGCTGCATTCTCTCTCCTGACCACCAGGGGTCGACTCCTCTGGTTGTATAGAAGTCTATGCTTCATGTGTTAAAGCTTCATTCTCTCTCCTGACCACCAGGGGGCGACTCCTCTGGTTGTATAGAAGTCTATGCTTCATGTGTTAAAGCTTCATTCTCTCTCCTGACCACCAGGGGGCGACTCCTCTGGTTGTATAGAAGTCTATGCTTCATGTGTTAAAGCTGCATTCTCTCTCCTGACCACCAGGGGGCGACTCCTCTGGTTGTATAGAAGTCTATGCTTCATGTGTTAAAGCTGCATTCTCTCTCCTGACCACCAGGGGGCGACTCCTCTGGTTGTATAGAAGTCTATGCTTCATGTGTTAAAGCTGCATTCTCTCTCCTGACCACCAGGGGGCGACTCCTCTGGTTGTATAGAAGTCTATGCTTCATGTGTTAAAGCTGCATTCTCTCTCCTGACCACCAGGGGGCGACTCCTCTGGTTGTATAGAAGTCTATGCTTCATGTGTTAAAGCTGAATTCTCTCTCCTGACCACCAGGGGGCGAGTCCAGAAACTCATTATTTTGTGATGATTAGTGAGCGTGAATGTTCTCACCAGCTAAAAACCCTCAATGTAAAAAAAAAAAGAAAGAATAAATTTAGGGGTTACAGGAACATTTGGGGAAGTGAATCTCTGGCATCTTTCTAAAGAACTCCATCTGTTATTCTTCATATAAATAAATATATATATATATATATATATATATATATATATATATATATATATATATATATATATATATATATTAAAGGTATTACTTCAATAAATTCACACATTTCCCTCAGAAATATGAATCAGGAATACCTGAACATTCTGTCTTGATCCAGCCCGTTTCCTCTTTGCGTGACACAAAAAATTTGATGAATCTACAACCTTTTTTTTTTTCCTCCAGCGTTTCCACCGCGCCTCCCTGTCGTCCTCGGCAGACAGCGACGCTCAGTCATCACCGTGTGACGGATCAAAGCGCGGAACGCCGGTCACATCGTAACCCCCCCCCTCTCCGTGTCTTTGAGCGAAGTCTTAAAAGCCGAGCATGAGACGCAACAGCAAGCTGGTTTCCTCAAAGGAGACGCGTTGTGCTCATTGCCGGGTTCCTACTTGTATTTTTGGGTTGCATGTAGGAGTCGTCTTCACTTGTAGTGCGGCTGCGACGTGGGTTTGACATGTTTTGGCAGAGATTCAAGATGTAAACAAGAGTACAAACGTTGTAGTGTAGCTCACCCCGTGTTCTGCACAGCTACTCCATGAAGGAGATGAAGCACGGCGGCTCATCACGCTACAAGCTTTGACAAGACACTCCTTATTTGGTTCATGTTTAACACTAATGTTAAAAAACCTCCAGAAACATGAAAGCATGTGAAGCAGCATCAACACAATGAGCTGTGTGGGAAACTCTGTGTGTGTTCTAACGTTACAAACGCTTTGGTTGTTTTTGTTGCATGTTCTTTGTCTGTTGTTTGCAACATGTGTCTTGGTTTCCTGTTTCAAGGCGAGGTGCTTTTATTTTGAAGGCAGAAAAACGGAGTAGAATCGGTAGCAGCGCGGTCCTGAGATCACTTTACAGGATGCACAGCAGTCTCAGAGAGAGCAACAGTCACACAACTTGTGTCGTCACACAACTTGTGTTTCCTCCTGACGACGCAGCGTCTGCAGGCTCTGGATGCGCCGCATCGACGCTCTGTAACGTGAAGCCTCCAAAAAATGCAGTTGACATAAAATAACACGTTAACGCATTTATAACATGCTAATCAGCGCTAATATTTATCGATTAGTGTTAAATATATATATATATATATATATATATATATATATATATATATATATATATATATATATATATATTTAAAAGGATGCGTGTAGAGTTAAAAGGTGAACGCCACCATGTGATGCTCTGTTGCAGATTGTAGCTTCAGCTAATTAGCATCTGTCGTCTCCTGACAGATCATAACAAACATAAAACAATAGCCAACAGTACAGGATGAACGACACAATACAACATGATATTATGTGGTGAAAAGAACACACAATACACACAATCCACACAATCCACAGCTCCAGTACAGCATGTTAGGAGTAAGTAATGAAAACCATAAAATGTGAGTAATAAAAGCATAATAATGTTGCTCAGCGGGTTCAGCGCTGACCAGTTCTGTTAAATTATATTCACTGAGATTAACGTTCATTTTGGAAATTATTAACTCAGAATAACGCGGGCAAATTATTCTTTTATTTGGCACCTTTTTAAAAGTGATGTAGATGTCTTGTGTATTATTATTATGCATGTGGGCAGCCTGCAGCGTTTCCTGCATAACAATGTGACCCGTGCAGCAGTGTCTTCACGGACTCAGCACGTCCACATGCATCTCACGCGTTACGATCAAAAAGACACGGAAAACCTGCTTTTGTACAAGACGGCGGCCATTATGGTTAATATTTTGGATTGGCTGCCGGCGGCTGGAGACAGGATCGTTTCCCAGCAGGAAGGGAAGTGTGAGCGCTAACAAGGCTCCGCTGCCAGTTCATGAAAAATAAAATAAAATAAAGTGCTGCAAAGACATTTCTGCAGCAGGTCTTCACTGACATGCCGGGAGCAGGAAGTGACAGCGCAGCACGTTGCCCAGGTAACAGACCCAATATAGGCCGTGTAAGATATCGCATTACGCAACGCGAGCGTATCTGCAGATGATCAATGGAGACGCTAATGTGAAATATACACAGAAAGAAATGTAGCGCTGGCTTGCCCTGCACGCTATCGTCTGTGTCGCAGGATATCAGCGGCAGCGTATGTAATATATAATACATCGCTCCATCGTTTATTCATGTTGTTCTTTGTGATGGAATATTTCTGTAAATGACAAACAGTATTCATAACCCGCGCGTATTAATATGTTATTATGCGGCTGCTATTTCACTTTCTATAAATAATTCAAGATGTTTTACTGTCGTACGCACAGATAACAGTTATTCTATGCAGTGAAACACAGAACTACAACAAAGTGAAGGTAAAACAAATAAACGCATAAAATATAAAATAAATTACAATATTGCACAAGAATGAAAACAGTATTGTTCATTATGCATTTAAGTAATATAAGTAATTAATAATTAAATAATGCATGTAAGTGTCGTAAAACCTGAATTATGTCTTGTTATGTAATTTATTCAGCTTGCTGGCGCAAATAACCTGATGCAGATGAAACATGTCGGCCTTAAAGGAACATTTTGATATTTTGGGATACAGGAAGTCCAGTAGATGTGTTCAGGAGATGGATGTTCCTCGTGTTCCTTATGTTCTATATGAAGTTACAGCTTCATTCAGCACATTTCTTTGCTAATCTAAGCTAACCAAAACGCCAGAAGTAGCTTTGTGTTTAGCGGTGAGAAGTTGAGCGTTTGATCGATCTCATCATCTTAACTCCCTGCAAGAAGGTTTCCTCAAAATATATCTGATCCCACATCTGTCACCCAGGCAAGCTTTGCCATTTCAGTTGTATAGCGACAGCGTCACGCCGTAAAAGAACAACAACACGCTAACTGGAGGAAACAATCAGCGCAAAATATATAAAACACACAACCGAGGGCTGCAACACTCACAAAATGGTAACGAACATCAGATTACAGCAGATTACAGGAGTCTTTTATCACCATGTGGTACCTCTGGCGATGAAATAAGTTTGCTGCTAGCATGCTAACGTTAGCGCCTTGTTAGCAAGCTACTGTAGCTAGCTAAACACAATGCCGCGCAGCTATTTTTATGTATTTATCCGCATTCCACTGTTATATATATATATATATATATATATATATATATATATATATATATATATATATATATATATATATATATATATGGCTCAGCTATTTTTATTGCCTGAAGCACGATAACAAACATCAGATTACAGCAGATTACAGGAGTCTTTTATCACCATGTGGTACCTCTGGTGATGAAAGAAGTTAGCTGCTAGCATGCTAACGTTAGCTCCTTGTTAGCATGCTTTTGTAGCTGGCTAAACATGATGTGCTCAGCTATTTTTATTGCCTGAAGCACGGTAACAAACATCAGATTACAGCAGATTACACAAGTCTTTTATCACCCTATGTTACCTCTGGTGATGAAATAAGTTTGCTGCTAGCATGCTAACGTTAGCGCCTCGTTAGCAAGCTACTGTAGCTAGCTAAACACAATGCCGCGCAGCTATTTTTATGTATTTATCCACATTCCACTGTTCGTTTAACGTACATATATATATGTAATATAATTTGGACAAAATGGCTGCTGCACAGACGCTTTTATTCCCCCCGTTCTCCCTGCTGAAGCCTCACTTTTGTCTTTTTAAAGGCTCGGTGTTTTGGGCGGTTGACAGCTTATAAACTTCTCTGTAGCTTCTTTACCGCGTCGCTTGATGCATCCAACCACACAGCAGCTTTCAGGCATTTTGCTTAGCAGCCAAAAAAAAGTCAAAGTCGTGAGGAGTGAACACCTTCACACGCCACGAAGTCGGCGCAGAGCGACTCGCCGTTCCCCCTTCAGACTCCAATGTGCTCCGTCTCTGTTGGCACGCCGGTGAAAAGGGCCTTGTGGTGAACAGGCAGCGATTTCCAACACACCGTGATTCAAAAGTCATATTTTTGGATGCTAAAATCTTCCCCTCCCACCTGTCTCCACTTCCAGATCCCGCAGATCAGCTACGCGTCCACGGCGCCGGAGCTGAGCGACGACCGGCGCTACGACTTCTTCTCGCGCGTGGTTCCCCCGGACTCCTTCCAGGCGCAGGCCATGGTGGACATCATCCGGGCCCTGGGCTGGACCTACGTCTCCACCGTCGCCTCGGAGGGCAGCTACGGGGAGAAGGGGGTGGAGGCCTTCACGCAGCTCTCCAAAGAAGCAGGTGAGGGGAGGTGACGGCGAGCTGGCCGCTCTTCCTGGGATCCCGTTGAAGCCCCACGGCGGCCATTACAGGAGTTACAGGAGTCTAATAACGGATGATAGACCCAGTATGTTAGTACCTGAAGAATCCCAATGCGGTCTTTTTTCTCCCTTATTTCTTCGACATTTTCCACTGTGCAATTCGATACCCAGCATGCCCCCAATCCGGCCATGTTCTGGCATAAAGAGTCTAACTTTTCCATTTTTAAACCAAACGACACAGTTCTTTGACTGAAACTCCTTCATAACACCCCAATGATTTGTTTTATTCTGCTTTTCGTTGCAGATTCTGATTCTTTAGGTCCTAATATTCCACTAAATACGTGTATTATATGTATGCGGGATGTCGTTAAGGCCAGTTTGACCAGGCACCTGTGGGAAATCTTGCTCATATCATGCTGGATGTTCATAGTTATGATCAAAATATGTTGTATTTGTTTAGTATTAGCGCTCATCTGGGGTTGAACAGCCCTCACTAAGGCCTCTAAAGGTTACGTAAACCTTTTCACCAGAGTGAAACACTTTTTGCATTTCCAATTCATCGTAAAAATCTGCTTTTGGCGGATGAATTATTGATCAGTCCAGTGGGTTGTGGGGAGTGTTGCTGTACATGTAGACGGAGGCCTCGGCCTGTGAGCGCGTCGCTGTGTGCACCTAAACACACCCGAATGGAACCGATCAGCTTTTGTTGCTGTTTTTCCGCCTGAAAGAGGAGCGAGAACGTTCTGGCAACTGGTCGCTTTTGTTTTATACTCTGTCTTTTTCTGTTCCACTCAAGCTGATGTTTGTTTATTTCATCTCTTTTATCTGCTCGTGAGCGTGCGGGGCTCTGGGGATGAGGATGAGGATGATGATGGTCAGTCAGTTCAATCCACTCTGGTCTGGTTGTGTGTACGAAGCAAATATTTCGTCTTTCAAAGAAAAGGCAGCGTGCTCTGTTTGGCGAGCGTCTCCAGACGTTTCCCTCAGAACCAGATGAGTGAACGGAGAGCGATGAATCACTTGAACGAGCGCCAGACGCAAAGCTATCGCCTCCTCTCGCTGGGTCCTGTCATGACACGCTAACGCTGATTGTGTAAAGTGGCGAAGAACCCTTTCCAGGTTACCGCGGCTCGGCTGTTAGCTTTGCGTCTGTGTGTGTGAGAGGTTAGGAAAGGTTGAAGAGTATTCACAGCGGTCTGCGTTCAGAGACGGGGCTTTGGCTCGTGTAAATTGTGCACATGCTCGACTCCGCTGCTTCTTTTTTTTTTTTACATTTTCCACCCCGATGGCGGCGGCGGGTACGTGTGGATCAGCGGCCGCTGCTCGGTGCGGCGGGTCGGTGAAACCGTGCGGTTAACCATCCGCCGCCGCCGCGTTCCTGCGGACGCGAGGACGGGGAAGCGCGCTCGTTTAACCACGAGCGCAACCATGTTCACTCACGCCGCCGCGGTCGGGACGCCAACGGTTTGTTTTCTTCTTCTTGTATTTCAAAAAAGAAAAAGACGAATTCAAGACTCAAAATGGTGTTTTTGGAAACGTGGAAGTGAACTCAAAAGCTGCAGAGCAACACGTTGTTCCTAAATGAAGCACTTTCCTTCAAGATGAACCTTTTTCTAAAGTAGTTCTTCAATTCGTCCCTTATTAGGACCTATTAAAATGCAAATGTTTATTAATATTATTTTTATTATTTGCACTCTTTGTGCAGGGAAAAGAGGTGCGTGGGTTAAACCTACACTTTTTAAAAATGTCCACACCTCTCTGACTCAGCGGAAATACCAACCTGATCAGAAAAAAGTCAAAGAAATGAGCTCGCTAGCGCCCCCTCTGGTTGTGAAAGACCAACTTAGATTTTCCGCCATTTTGAATTTTGTGAAAAACACTTTATCTCCAACTCCTCCTGAACGCTGGGTCTGATTCTTTCAACACTTTCTGTGGATCTTTATTGGTTCAATGCGATGAAATGTCGCTTCAAACCTTCTTGATATCTCATTGCGTTGAGAGGATATGAACCAATAAACCTCGTAGGGGCGTGGCTTAGCACGTCAATACATATGACGTCAACTCACCTGGCCGATCCTCACAAACTCTGCAGCACACGTCAACATATTGTCCCTCAACGTACGCAATTGTTTTCATACTTCATTTAACTTTTATCTGTAACCCCGAAACACGAGGAGCGCTAACGATGTCCGACCGGCGCCGACCAGAAGTGCGTTATTATTCCATCAGCGTGCGGCGCCATCGCTCATTAATTTGCGTGGACGGAGAAGGAGGAAGTGTCTTGTGTGGAAGACGCGTCCTGGAAGTTTCCATTCATCTCCTGTCGCTCGTGATGTTTCTGGTGTTTGTGTGTTTTTTTTCCTGATGCAAAGAGCAGTAAACACGGCGCTATTATTATGATTCTTGAACCCCCTACACGGGGAGTATGAATTATCCGCCATTGTCGCTGTTGACTCATCCTATTACGACTGAGCCGCACTCCACTTTGCAATATTTTGCATTCGCATACAGACGGGAATTATTTCCTCTAAAAGAAGAAGACAGAAAAGCCTTTGGTTACCCACAGGCATCTTATCTTTAATAAACACATTAATTATGCAACAGCGTAACTGTACGTTCATCCAGCGCTTCTGCAGCCGCAGATTGAATTGAACACCCTGGTGGATGCGGAAGAGAGAGAATAGCTGGAAAATATACTCTCAAAAACTCAACAACAACATTTCTCCGGCTGGGTGTTGTTTTTCGCTGCTGATCCCTGAGACTCTCTCCGCCGCTTGGCTGCAGCGAAATGTCAGATGCATTAGCCGGGTTCTCGCTTCACAACTTCAAGGAGGACCCGTCCAGCGGACTAATGCAGTACGGCTGCCATCACCCCGAGCCCAGGCTGGAGCGCCGGTCAGCCCGTATTGATCGCTCTTCTTCTTTTTTTCCACCTATTGTTTCTCTCTCTCTCTCCCGCTAAGCCAGCGTCCCCGTCCTGCACCTTCATCCCGGCTGAAAGCTGCCGGAGATTAATCTCCTCGCTATATGTTCTTTCTTCTCTTCTCTCTCTGTGTCTGCCTGGGATCCGGCCAGAGCGATGGAGCTCAGTCTTCACATTTGATAAAAAGACATTTGAGGAGTGGGGGGGGGGGGGTATATATATATAAAAAACCTCCCACAAAGTATCGCTGTGGAATTGATTGCAGCTAAGTTGGCGACACGCTGCGCTCTCAGATCTAGTCGGAGCTGTGAGGGAAGAGAAGAGATGCTATCTGCCGCTTAAGAATAGCTCTTTAGATCCAGCAGGAGGAGGCGGACCGAGAGGCAGCTCCTGCTTTTCAATTCACTCCGGTTTGTGTAGCCCAAAATCACAAATACACAATTTACCTTTACAGTCTGAACACATGACGTCCTGCACCAGGAGCTCACATCGGACCACAAACAACTCCCCAAATAAAGACCGAAAAAACTATAATGAGCAGGATACACATGTACATATAATGAGTAGTATACACATGTACATATAATGAGTAGTATACACATGTACATATAATGAGTAGTATACACATGTACATATAATGAGTAGTATACACATGTACATATAATGAGTAGTATACACATGTACATATAATGAGTAGTCTACACATGTATATATAATGAGTAGTATACACATGTACATATAATGAGTATATACACATGTACATATAATGAGTAGTATACACATGTACATATAATGAGTAGTATACACATGTACATATAATGAGTAGTATACACATGTACATATAATGAGTAGTATACACATGTACATATAGTGAGTAGTATACACATGTACATATAGTGAGTAGTATACACATGTACATATAGTGAGTAGTATACACATGTACATATAGTGAGTAGTATACACATGTATATATAATGAGTCCCAGACCGGCACAGATGTGGAATATGAATGTCAAACGCACGTCAGCCCATTTTGATGTGGGAGGCTGCAGATAGCAGGGGGGAGGGGGTGAGGAGAGGGAGGAGGGGGGAGGAGGGGGAGGAGGGGGGAGGAGGGGGAGGAGAGGGGGGGGATCAGCCTTCTGACTGCCGAGGTGATAAATATAATTATGGATCCCCCGTGGGGTTCGGGGCCTGCATGGCGTCCAGCAGGAGGGGGGGGGGGGGGGGGGGGGGGTCGGCTCCATCAAGAGCCTCTCATTTAAAAAGGGATTTGTACTTCACGAAAGCAAAAACCGGCGACGCTGGATTCCTCTGGCCCCGGAGTGCAGCCGCAGAGCCTGGAGGCCTCGAGGATGAATAATTGAAGCCGTCATAATGCAGCGCGCATGACCTATGGCACTCGCAGAGACACGCAGGGGGAAGTCCTCAAGAGGGCCTGATGAATTTAGCCGTCGCGATCATTTAATCATCACTTAGCTGTCTTTGATGTATGAATCAAATGTGGAGCAGGTGGAGGTGGAGGTGGAGGTGGAGGGGGGGGGGTGATATTATGTTGGAGGTGAATAAAGTGCAGCTAAAAATGTCAGCCGCACAAAACTCCCTCTCATGGATTCAAGACAAACGGCCTCTCCGCTTCCTGTCTGGATTCTCCGAGAGGCAGCAGCTCATCCGTCTGGAACGAGGTGACCGCGGCTCAGTCAGAGGGTCGGCGGTTCGAGCCCCGGCTCCGCTAGTCCACGTCGATGCGTCTCTCGGAAAGCTTCTTCATGAAGCTTTCTGTCACGCCGTTCTGAAACGCAGCTCTTATTTTACATCATTAGAGGACGGATTGTCTTTGACTCCTCCAGTTAAACGTGAGAACTGACAATAAATATTGTTGGATCAGACAGCCGGCTGCTCTACAGCGCGATCGCAGGTGTTCTCATGTTCAGGCCTCTGAAGCCAGAAGGTCGACCCCGTGACCCTCTGACCCCGTGACCCTCTGACCCCGTGACCCCGTGACCCCGTGACCCCGTGTGAGGAGAGGAGCTCTCTCTCTCTCCCGAGCCTCACACATCTCCATCCGAGACGGGCTCTTCTCTCACAGCCCTCAGTTTGAGTCCGGGACACTCAGAGGTCCAAACCGCCGGCGCAGCACGGCATTCTGGGAAGTGAAGATACGGCGCTCTCCGGCCTGACGACCCGTCCGACGAGTTGATTCTGCAGCCTTTCAATAATTCAGCCGGTGCTGAGCAGCTGCCGGCCGGCGCCTTCGGGCGTTTCTGCCCCTCGTCTTCCTCAAAGGTGGAGATCCTCTTCGTCTTCATCGGCGGCTCCGTCTGTATTACTGCACCGACCCGAGTCTCTCTTCACGGCTGCTTCACCACTTCAACTCCTCACTCGAGCCTGCAGGTTCTCTTTTTTTTTGTTGCTCATAATGAATTATATATATATATATATATATATATATATATATATATATATATATATATATATATATATATATATATATATATGAATATATATGGGGC
>NW_027176153.1:1843606-1851106 GCF_023055335.1 Clinocottus analis
CACACACACACACACACACACACACACACACAAAGACACAAAGACAGAGACGTTTGGATAAAAGTCATAGAAATTTGGATAAAAGTCTTGGAAATTTGGATAAAAGTCTTTGAAATTTGGATAAAAGTCTGAAAAATTTGGATAAAAGTCTGAAAAATTTGGATAAAAGTCTGAAAAATTTGGATAAAAGTCTTGGAAATTTGGATAAAAGTCATAAAAATTTGGATAAAAGTCTTTGAAATTTGGATAAAAGTTTGTAAAATTTGGATAAAAGTCTTTGAAATTTGGATAAAAGTCTTTGAAATTTGGATAAAAGTTTGTAAAATTGGATAAAAGTCTTTGAAATTTGGATAAAAGTCTTTGAAATTTGGATAAAAGTCATAAAAAATTGGATAAAAGTCTTTGAAATTTGGATAAAAGTCTGAAAAATTTGGATAAAAGTCTGAAAAATTTGGATAAAAGTCTTGGAAATTTGGATAAAAGTCTTGGAAATTTGGATAAAAGTCATAAAAATTTGGATAAAAGTCATGGAAATTTGGATAAAAGTCATAAAAATATGGATAAAAGTCTTTGAAATTTGGATAAAAGTCTTTGAAATTTGGATAAAAGTTTATAAAATTTGGATAAAAGTCTTTGAAATTTGGATAAAAGTCATAAAAATTTGGATAAAAGTCATAAAAATTTGAATAAAAGTTTGTAAAATTTGGATGAAAGTCATGGAAATTTGGATAAAAGTCATAAAAATATGGATAAAAGTCTTGTATTATAATAATTTGTCACGATTAGCGTGTGTTCCAGCTCCTGTCTCCTGTCTCCTGTCTCCTGTCTCCTGCTGCCTTGCTTCCTGGCTGGCAGCTTGGCGCTCCTTAACGCTCTCTGACCAATCACAGCTCACCTCTGTCTTTCTCTCTCTCTTCCTGCTGACTTCTCTCTCTCCGCTGGTTAAACACGGTGACACCTGCTAGCTGCTAGCTGCTAGCTGTTAGCTGCTAGCTGCTAGCTTGTCACAGACAGCAGACCTGCACCACACACTCTGGTACTCTAGGTGGCGCTGTAGGCACCGAGTCGATTTGGTTACACTCCTTTATTGTGACCCTGATAGAGAACATGACCCTAAAAGAGAACATGGAGAACATGGAGAACGTGGAGAACGTGGAGAACATGACGAGGACCTGGTGGCTGTAGTGACAACGATGAAGGGGAAGTATCATGGAGGAGCAGAAACACTTCCTGCACTGAACATTCAGCTCACGACGGCTCTTAGAGCCCGACTGTGTTTTGCTTTGTACGATGAAAAGCTTATTTTTACTGAGTCCTCCTCACACGCAGAACTAGAACTACATCACCCTTCATTGAGCAACTTTCATTGTTGCTCAACGCACCGGAGACACAGCAACGATTAGAAAGAGACATTTTTGGAGTTGTTTGGTCGTTCTTGGCTCCGCCCCCTCGTGAAAAGAAAGCTGCCATAAAACCACAAAACCATGAGCTGAATTGTTGATTCCTTTGTGGGTCCGTGACCTCGCTCGCATTACACATCCATGTGGCGTCCCCTCCTCCTCTTCGTCCTCCTCCTCTTCCTCCTCTATCTCTTCTCCAGTTGGCCGTTTTTCGACATTTTCCCGGCAGTGACTTTGGCCCGTCCTCAGAGAGCGAGCGCGACCTCGCCGCGTTGGACTGAAGTCAGCCGGCACGACTCTGCTGCCGCTCTGTAGATTTTATTAGATACTGGAAACCGACGGGTGAAACTTTGTCACCTTCCAGGAACATTCCCCAGAGTGTTTTTCACAGATTTGTTCCTCACGATGGGGGAAAAGTCTCCGGCGGCGCTGAGGAGGACTCAGACTCTCTGGTGCATGCGTGTTGAAACGGAGTCATTTCACGTTTAAGCGTCGAGGTTTTTTAGTCATTTTTGAACATTTCCTTCCATTGAAGTCCAAAAGAAATCCCCCATCATCATCGTCAGTGGGTTCAGGTCTCTGCAGCTGCTCTGCAGGAGCAGGTCGTCCTGCACCATGTGCAAATATCACCCTCAGAAATAGAATATTCTCTGCAAATGTTGTCCAGCGGTGTCGCGCATCCAGGCAACCGCTCGTCTTCACCACGAGGCAACAACAGAAGGTGAAAGTCTCGTGTTTAATGAGAGGGATCTCCAGCCGGGACGAGTGTTATTAATCCAGCATGCATCATTGATGGTCTTTTGAAAAAGAGAAAAGAAATCAGCTGAGTCACCCGGCTCTGATTAGACATCCTCACCTCTACCCACGACTCATCTGATGCGTTGGATAACGGCGGAGTGAGACGCAGACGCAGAGGCTTCTGAGATGTGGATTCCTCATCATTCTCATGGAAAACTGTGCAGCGAACAGTAAAGAAGTGAAGCGCTGCAGCGGTGGAGCTCTGTCCCAGCGCTGCTCCCTGACCCACATCGGGTGGCAAGCGTTGGAACAAAATGCAGCATGCGAGCTTTTCTCTTCTTCTTCTTCTTCTTCTTCTTCTCTCCTTTGTTGCATCTTCACCTCTCCTCACGCCGGCGTCTCCACGCTCTGAAACCAGCAGCGAGCCCTCAATCTGTTCCTATTGTCGCGGGTTTAATGAGGGGGAGAAACACAACCTGTTCGGCACCTGCAGGACCTCTCGGCCGGGAGGCGCCGCTTACAACGCCGTGCCTTATTCATGACGCGCGCCGTTTTTTAATTCATGTCATTTCCTAGATGAAAGGAGTGATTAAAGTTCCACGGGGCTTGAGAGGAAGAGGAAGCACCGTCCGTCAATTTTTGATGAAGCGCCGTGTGTTTTATCTTCAACTGCTTCAACACCGAGCTGCTGCCGCCGCTGCTGCTGCCACTGTTGCCGCCAAAGCTGCAGCCGCCAAAGCTGCAGCTGCCAAAGCTGCAGCCGCCGCTGCTGCAGCCGCCGCTGCTGCAGCCGCCGCCGCTGCAGCCGCCGCTGCAGCCGCCGCTGCAGCCGCCGCTGCTGCTGCCACTGTTGCCGCCAAAGCTGCAGCCGCCAAAGCTGCAGCCGCCGCCGCTGCAGCCGCCGCTGCAGCCGCCGCTGCTGCTGCCACTGTTGCCGCCAAAGCTGCAGCCGCCAAAGCTGCAGCCGCCGCCGCTGCAGCCGCCGCTGCAGCCGCCGCTGCTGCTGCCACTGTTGCCGCCAAAGCTGCAGCCGCCGCTGCTGCAGCCGCCGCTGCTGCAGCCGCCAAAGCTGCAGCCGCCAAAGCTGCAGCCGCCGCCGCTGCTGCTGCCGCCGCCGCTGCTGCAGCCGCCGCCGCTGCCGCCGCCGCTGCTGCCGCCGCTGCAGCCGCTGCTGCAGCCCCCGCTGCAGCCGCCGCTGCTGCAAGTTTCCACTTCATTTCCTTGCATGTTTTTTTTTACGGGTCGGTGACCGGTCCGTTCTCTCCCCCCCCTCCTCCGCTCTGCAGGGTTTGACGAGTACTTCACCGGGCTCACCCTGGAGAACAACCGCAGGAACGTGTGGTTCGCCGAGTTCTGGGAGGAGAACTTCGACTGCAGGCTCCTCAGCGCCTCCAAGAGGGAGGACACCAGCCGGAAATGCACAGGTACGCCGGCCCAGTGCCGCGCTGACGCCGCCCGGCGTCGGGTCGTCGTGAACTTTGTGTTTCACATCAGTAGCTGCAGATCCACTGGTTTTTTCTTCAAGCCCTCTCGTCTGCGGCGCGACCAGAGAGTGTAACAGCAGGTGTGTCCGACCCGGCGGGACAGGACGGAGGTTATTATTAGAACAAGGATGCGACGGTGCGTCTGAGTCATCCTACAGGTGCAGAGCGTCTGCTCCTGTGGCCTCGATGTCCTGCAGCTCTCTTCCCCTCGTGCAGCTCGGCCGAGTCGTGCCGCGTGTGCTGCAGAACCGGAGTGCACTTCATTTAGAAGGTGAGGAAATTGCAGGCCGAGACGACAGGAAGCGCACGCCGTCGGCCCGCTTGACGGCGTCTTAATGACGGTGTTGCTAACGGTGATGCACGCTCGCATTAGCTAAACTCTGCCTGTCAGAGTGACGGCCTCGCGCCGCATCCATTACCCACGCGGGATGAAGCCGCGATGTGGGGCGCTGTTTTCATTCTTCGCACACGAGATGATGATGACGATGACGGCGTGACACAAATCACTGTTTGCAGGAAGAGTTGAGCCCCTTTTATAATCTGCTGGGGACGCCTTCTGTCACGGAGAGACGCTGCTGCTGCTGCTGCTTCTTCTTCTTCTTCTTCTTCTTCTTCTTCTTCTTCTTCGTCTTCTTCGTCTTCTTCGTCTTCTGCTTCGTCTTCTTCGTCTTCTTCTTCTGCTTCGTCTTCTTCTGCTTCTGCCTGCTAGTCGCAGCTAACGTAGCCTCTAGCATCTTCTTCTTCTCCTCCTCTTCCTCCTTCTTCTTCTCCTCCTCCTTCTTAGCTGAGCTAATGTTTCTTCTTCTTCTTCTTCTTCTTCTTCTTCTTCTTCCCATTCTCCTCCTCCTCCTCCACCTTCTTCTTCTCAGCAGAGCTAATGTTTCTTCTTCTTCTTCTTCTTCTTCTTCTTCTTCTTCTTCTGCTTCTGCCTGCTAGTCGCAGCTAACGTAGCCTCTAGCATCTTCTTCTTCTCCTCCTCCTTCTCCTCCTCCTCCTCGTCCTTCTTAGCAGAGCTAATGTTTCTTCTTCTTCGTCTTCTTCGTCTTCTTCTTTTCAGCAGAGCTAATGCTTCTTCTTCTTCTTTCCCTTCTCCTCCTCCTCCTCCTCCTTCTTCTTCTCCTCCTTCTCCTGCTCCTCAGCAGAGCTAATGTTTCTTCTTCTTCTTCTTCTCCGTCTTCTTCTTCTTCTTCTTCTTCTTCTCAGCAGAGCTAATGTTTCTTCTTCCATGGAGGCGCTCTCCTCCTCCTCCTCCTCCTCCTCCTCCTCCTCCTCCTCCTCTCCGTTTAGCCTCCTATGCGCCTCTTAAAGGCAGGAAGGTTACGCGTGGGCTGAAATGTACGTTAAGTTTCCGAGAAATGGCCCGAAATGTCAGCACAGATTGCTTCTGACCTCCTTTCGGTTTATGCAACTCTCCCACGTTCTTACATGTGTCCTGTTAGCGCCATCTGCCCTCCGCCAAGCTCCCCGTGAGCGCTACGAGGAGGAATCCCTCTTTCATTCACCCTGCATGCTGCAATTTCTAGATTAACCGCGAGCCTGGCTACTGAAAGGACGACGATGATGATAATGATGATGATGATGAGCGTTATCAGAAGTAATAGTATTCTCGTTGTGATGATTTCAAGTGTTTTTTTTCCTGACAAATAACAAGAAGTCCAGCTGAAGTCGACCACTAGAGGGCGGGAAGGAGGGAGGGAGGATATGAAAAGAGCGGGAAACCCTCCTCCCCCCCCCCACCTGCAGGAGAGAACGCCATCCTCATCACCTGGCAGAGCGAGGCCCGGCGGCGGCGGCGGCGGCGGCGGCGGCGGCGGCGTGGGCTCCACCTCGCCGCTGTAATTCAATCCGAGCTCCTGTCGCGTTTCGTCTCAAACACTTTGTCTCACGGCTCCTCGCTTGATGTTTTCCCCGCTCGGGAGTTTTAAAAAAAAAAAAAAAAGCGTCTTCTTATTTCTGCTCGAAAATCACAATGGAAGGCGGCGTCGGAACGGTGAACGTGTGAATAATGAATGAATCCGGGGGGGATGATGGCGAGCGCTCGGAGGATGTAGCGTCTGATGGCTCACGCTGTGTCCGCCGCCTCCTCCTCCTCCTCCTCCTCCTCCTTCCCTCGTTTTGTTTCTCCCCCCTGCCCCTCCCCCTCCCTGCAGGCAAGGAGCGCATCGGCAGCGAGTCCAAGTACGAGCAGGAGGGGAAGGTGCAGTTTGTGATCGACGCCGTGTACGCCATGGCCCACGCGCTGCACCGCATGCAGAGGGAGCTGTGTCCGGACCACCCGGACGTCTGCCCGCGCATGGAGGCGGCCGAGGGGAAGACGCTGCTGAAGTACATCCGGAGCACCAGCTTCAACGGTGAGGACCAGGGACACGACCACCAGGGGTTGTATAGAAGTCTATGCTTCATGTGTTGAAGCTGCATTCTCTCTCCTGACCACCAGGGGGCGACTCCTCTGGTTGTATAGAAGTTTATGCTTCATGTGTTAAAGCTGCATTCTCTCTCCTGACCACCAGGGGGCGACTCCTGTGGTTGTATAGAAGTCTATGCTCCATGTGTTGAAGCTGCATTCTCTCTCCTGACCACCAGGGGGCGACTCCTCTGGTTGTATAGAAGTCTATGCTTCATGTGTTAAAGCTGTGTTCTCTCTCCTGACCACCAGGGGGTGACTACTCTGGTTGTATAGAAGTCTATGCTTCATGTGTTAAAGCTGCATTCTCTCTCCTGACCACCAGGGGGCGACTCCTCTGGTTGTATAGAAGTCTATGCTTCATGTGTTAAAGCTGCATTCTCTCTCCTGATCACCAGGGGGCGACTCCTCTGGTTGTATAGAAGTCTATGATTCATGTGTTAAAGCTGCATTCTCTCTCCTGACCACCAGGGGGCGGCTCCTCTGGTTGTATAGAAGTCTATGCTTCATGTGTTAAAGCTGCATTCTCTCTCCTGACCACCAGGGGGCGACTCCTGTGGTTGTATAGAAGTCTATGCTTCATGTGTTAAAGCTGCATTCTCTCTCCTGACCACCAGGGGGCGACTCCTGTGGTTGTATAGAAGTCTATGCTTCATGTGTTAAAGCTGCATTCTCTCTCCTGACCACCAGGGGGCGACTCCTCTGGTTGTATAGAAGTCTATGCTTCATGTGTTAAAGCTGCATTCTCTCTCCTGACCACCAGGGGGCGACTCCTCTGGTTGTATAGAAGTCTATGCTTCATGTGTTAAAGCTGCATTCTCTCTCCTGACCACCAGGGGGCAACTCCTGTGGTTGTATAGAAGTTTATGCTTCATGTGTTAAAGCTGCATTCTCTCTCCTGACCACCAGGGGGCGACTCCCCTGGTTGTATAGAAGTCTATGCTTCATGTGGTAAAGCTGCATTCTTTCTCAAGACCACCAGGGGGCGACTCCTCTGGTTGTATAGAAGTCTATGCTGCCTCCACTGACATTATAACACGTACAACTCGACTGGTATTTCTAGTTTTAATCCAGGCCGGCGAAGCTGGTTCCCGCCATTTTCCAGCCGTTATGCTACACACACACATAGTGCACACACACATAGTGGACCCACACACATAGTGGACCCACACACATAGTGGACCCACACCACCAGTGGTTTCACATTTCTTTCTTTTAACTTTCAAATAAGCGCATTTCTCCCCAAAATATCAAACAATTGCTTTAAAACTTGCAGACACAAATTGTCCCCCCGCCAAAAAAAAAGCATATTTTAGCGAGCTAGCCACATCGCTCACAGCCGACGGGACGCAGCTAACTCCTAGCAGCAGAGCAAACACAAAAAGAAAGAGTGGAACACTTCATTTAACTCCTGCTTCATCCTCCAGAGTATTTAATGGGAGCTGCTGAGTCCACAGCGCTCCACAGTGTCCAC
>NW_027176153.1:1858606-1861106 GCF_023055335.1 Clinocottus analis
CATCTTCACGTTACGTTCACACTCATCTTCACGCTCACACTCATCCTCACACTCACACTCACACTCATCTTCACGTTCACACTCATCTTCACACTCACACTCATCTTCACGTTCACGCTCATCTTCACGCTCACACTCATCTTCACACTCACACTCATCTTCACGCTCACACTCATCTTCACACTCACACTCATCTTCACGTTCACACTCATCTTCACACTCACACTCATCCTCACACTCACACTCACACTCATCTTCACGTTCACACTCATCTTCACACTCACACTCATCTTCACGTTCACGCTCATCTTCACGCTCACACTCATCTTCACACTCACACTCATCTTCACGCTCACACTCATCTTCACACTCACACTCATCTTCACGTTCACACTCATCTTCACGCTCACACTCATCCTCACACTCACACTCACACTCATCTTCACGTTCACACTCATCTTCACACTCACACTCATCTTCACGTTCACGCTCATCTTCACGCTCACACTCATCTTCACGCTCACACTCATCTTCACACTCACACTCATCTTCACGCTCACACTCATCTTCACACTCACACTCATCTTCACGCTCACACTCATCTTCACGTTCACACTCATCTTCACGCTCACACTCATCTTCACACTCACACTCATCTTCACGTTCACACTCATCTTCACACTCACACTCATCTTCACGTTCACACTCATCTTCACACTCACACTCATCTTCACGTTCACACTCATCTTCACGCTCACACTCATCTTCACGTTCACACTCATCTTCACACTCACACTCATCTTCACACTTCCGTTCACACTCACGTTCACACTCATCTTCACGTTACGTTCACACTCATCTTCACGCTCACACTCATCTTCACACTCACACTCATCTTCACGCTCACACTCATCTTCACACTCACACTCATCTTCACGTTCACACTCATCTTCACACTCACACTCATCTTCACGTTCACACTCATCTTCACACTCACACTCATCTTCACGTTCACACTCATCTTCACGCTCACACTCATCTTCACACTTCCGTTCACACTCACGTTCACACTCATCTTCACGTTACGTTCACACTCATCTTCACGCTCACACTCATCTTCACACTCACACTCATCTTCACACTCACACTCATCTTCACGTTCACACTCATCTTCACACTCACACTCATCTTCACGCTCACACTCATCTTCACGTTCACACTCATCTTCACACTCACACTCATCTTCACACTCACACTCATCTTCACACTCACACTCATCTTCACGCTCACACTCATCTTCACGTTACGTTCACACTCATCTTCACGCTCACACTCATCTTCACGTTACGTTCACACTCATCTTCACGCTCACACTCATCTTCACGCTCACACTCATCTTCACACTCACACTCATCTTCACACTCACACTCATCTTCACGTTCACACTCATCTTCACACTCACACTCATCTTCACACTCACACTCATCTTCACGCTCACACTCATCTTCACGTTCACACTCATCTTCACACTCACACTCATCTTCACGCTCACACTCTTCACGCTCACACTCATCTTCACACTTCCGTTCACGTTCACGTTCACACTCTTCACGCTCATCTTCACGCTCATCGATCGCTCCACAAAAGCTCTAATTAACGTTTTGAAATTAACCAGCGAAGCGAAAAACTCAAATTATAAAAAAAAAAAGAAAACGAGTCCAAGGTGTAAAAAAAAAAAAAAAAAACTTGCTTCCGGTCTCCATGGCAACAGAGCTGTTGGTCTCATTACCGTTGTTTTCACACTGTGTGTGTGTGTGTGTGTGTGTGTGTGTGTGTGTGTGTGTGTGTGTGTGTGTGTGTGTGTGTGTGTGTGTGTGTGTAATCGGGGGAGGTTTTTCTTTCCAGAGGAGCTGCGTTCATCGTCCAAATAACAAATGGCACCTTCATGCCCCGCAGATAAATGGCAGATGATAATCTATCCAGACACGGCAGAAGCAACACATTTGTCATACACACACACACACACACACACAATGTAGGTGTGTGTGTGTGTGTGTGTGTGTGTGTGCGCTGCAGCTCCGTACCTGCAATTATTGGCACTCGCCTCAGTCGGAGGAGGCGAGGCTGTTAGCATTTCCTGGCCAGATTCCTGTGTGTGTGTGTGTGTGTGTGTGTGTGTGTGTGTGTGTGTGTGTGTGTGTGTGTGTGTGTGTGTGTGTGTGTGTGCGTGTGTGATGGTATTTGCACCTCCGCTGGCTGGCGTCCATGTTTCCTGAGCGTAACCGTGAGTCATGTGACTGGACAGCGGGGCACAAGCGGTGAGACGGTGGCGAAGGCCGTGACGGTTTCCACACGTCTGACGTCCGCTCACATCGGATTAAACTCCACTCGGCGGGGGAAGCAGCGCTCTAAGAGGAATATGTCACTCTTTTCCTTCCGTCTTCCTGCCGAGCATCCAGACGAGTCCACGTGACTCACCTTCGTGTCCGTGTGAGCCGGC
>NW_027176153.1:1863606-1871106 GCF_023055335.1 Clinocottus analis
AGATGTTCTGCGTTGGCTTAATAGTGTTTTTTTTAAACATTTTATTCATTTTGTTCATGTTTGCACAGATTGCATTGAACATCCTGCAGATGATGAAAGAGTAATTATGGGCTTCATAAGTGAAATCAGAGCCGACGTTCAGGTGTTCATTCTCTCCGTCCACGCTGTGCCTCACGTCCTCCTCCTCCTCCTCCTCTGTGCCTCCTCGTCTCTCCTGCAGCTGGAGGAGCTCCAGTGGCCGGACGGCGAGCAGGAGGCGCCCATCTCGGTGTGCAGCCTGCCCTGCAAGACGGGCGAGAGGAAGAAGAGGGTGAAGGGCATGCCGTGCTGCTGGCACTGCGAGCTGTGCGACGGCTACCAGTACCAGTACGACGAGACGTCCTGCCGCCTGTGCGCCTACAACATGCGGCCCGACCCCAACCGCACCGCCTGCCAGCCCATCCCCATCGTCAAGCTGGAGTGGCACTCGGCCTGGGCCGTCATCCCGGTCTTCCTGGCCATGCTGGGCATCGTGGCCACCGTCTTCGTGGTGGCCACGTTCGTGCGGCACAACGACACGCCCATCGTGCGGGCGTCGGGCCGCGAGCTGAGCTACGTGCTGCTGACCGGCATCTTCCTGTGCTACGTCATCACCTTCCTCATGATCGCCGAGCCCGACGTGGCCGTGTGCGCCTTCCGCAGGATCTTCCTGGGCCTGGGCATGTGCATCAGCTACGCGGCGCTGCTCACCAAGACCAACCGCATCTACCGCATCTTCGAGCAGGGCAAGCAGACGGTGGCGGCGCCGCGCTTCATCAGCCCCACGTCGCAGATCGCCGTCGCCGCCAGCCTGATCTGCGTGCAGCTGCTGGGCGTGCTCATGTGGTTCGCCGTGGACCCGCCCAACACCATCGTGGACTACGACGAGCAGAAGACCGTGAACCCCGTGCTGGCGCGCGGCGTGCTGAAGTGCGACATCACGGACCTGCAGATCATCTGCTCGCTGGGCTACAGCATCCTGCTGATGGTCACCTGCACCATCTACGCCATCAAGACCAGGGACGTGCCCGAGGACTTCAACGAGGCCAAGCCCATCGGCTTCACCATGTACACCACCTGCATCGTCTGGCTGGCCTTCATCCCCATCTTCTTCGGCACGGCGCAGTCGGCGGAGAAGGTGAGTCACTTCTCTCTCTTTGTCTCTCTCTCGCTGCCTCCTCTCACAAATTCCTCTTCCAGTCCTTCGGCCCTGCTTTTATCTGGCCCAAACACATGCGCACATGCATATTTGTACAAGCGGTACACAAAAGCACAGCACACACACACACACACACACACAGTTAGCAGCTGGATAAGTTATAGGTTCATTTCCTTTTGATTTCACGTTCACGCGGCTCTCCGATGTGCAAGGAGGAAGAGGCGGAGAGGAAGGTGTTGATGTTAAGCGCTTGAGGATACGTGTGTGTGTGTGTGTGTGTGTGTGTGGGGGGGGGGGGGGGGGGGGGGACGCCAGCAGCAGCTCCAGATGCCATTATCTTAACTCTCACCCGCCTCGGGCTCAACACACTCTGTCATGCCTCGTTCTGGAGAGAGAGAAGAGGAGGATGAGGAGGATGAGGAAGGGGGACGGTAAGTAGAAGTTTGATTGGACGCATCCCGTCTCCTGACAGCTCTGCTCTACTCAACAAAGCATTTTGACACCGCAGTTGATTGAGGATACGACATCCTGACCCCGCCCGCCCGCCGCCGCTCATCCAGCGAGCGCCGGACGGAATGCAGATCCTGACGGCGGCGAAGGAGGAAGACGAGGAGGAGGAGGAGGGAGAGGTTTTCCACCGGCAGAATATCGATGGCGACAGGAATGTGTTGCCCGTGACCTTTTCGGAGCGGCAGCGCGGCGTTGCATCTCCTCCCCGCTACGCCGGCGCTACGAGACGGATCAGAAACACATTTTCCTCGTCTCGATTTGTTGCTGATTTTCGTAGATGAGTCGCACCCTCGGCAGCGACGAGGACTTCATTACGCCGCTCGCGGCGTCGAGCGCAGCGGTAATGTGTTTATCTTTCCCCGCCCTCGACGCAGTTAACTCTTTCCTCTCCTCCACACTCAGCTCGACCCACTTCTGCACAACTCCCTGGCGGGCGAGGAAGTGCCTTTGCGTGTCTGCGTGACACTTTGCAGACGCTGCGCTGTAGTTGAAGGTGAAGCGAGGCGAGCACGGACATCCTCTCAGCTTTCTGACGCCGGCGTCTGCAGCACGAACACGTGGGAACTCGTGTGAACGCTTCTGCGCATCGAGAGTCTGTCCTGCAGGCGTGTGGCCTTGTTTCCTTTTCACTTTCGTCTCCGAGCAAACAGGAAAAAAACGGCCTAAAAGCTGCCGTGT
The DNA here is from genome assembly GCF_023055335.1 of Clinocottus analis. Lineage (NCBI taxonomy): Eukaryota > Metazoa > Chordata > Actinopteri > Perciformes > Cottidae > Clinocottus > Clinocottus analis. Next base: position 1,865,972 of record NW_027176153.1, read on the forward strand.
GGTTGGATTCACAGAGGATCGGCGGTTCGAGTCCAGGTGGGCACGTAACCCCAGCTGCCCGAAACCTTTCAGATGTTGTTGTGACTTCTTTCTTTGACTCCACACCTATTTAGATGCCCTTGTTTTCCACACCTGGGACTCCCCCCCATGTGCACCTGCATGCGCTCAGCTGACTCCTCAACACTCTCAAGCATCCGAGGTCAGCTGACCTCACATCTGGCGATCCGCTGACCTTTGAAACACGCTGCAGGCGTGCGAATCAAACGCACCTTTTTGATCAGTCCGGATGACAAAGACACAAAGAAACCAGCGTGATCAAAGTAAAAAAAAAACAACTAAATCCTTCACCCGCCAGCGGACACAGGAAGTCTCCTATTGGCTGACGTCTTTCACCCCAAAGCGGGTTCCTTCCCCTCCAGGAGAGCGCCATCACAGTGAAACTTCTCCCCCCGAGGTGGAAACAATCCAGACCGACACTTTCTAGTAAAACACCCACGAGACCCAGCCATGCTTATTGAAGGAGAACCCGCTCCGGCATGAAAGGGAACGCGCCTCAGACGAGAGGGAAGCACTTAGCTGCTTGTAAGACGTGTCCTGAAGGGAGGCCGCGCTGCCAGGAACCATCAGGAAGCACCGGCATAGCAGAGGAAACCTCCTCATGGCGGGTTAAAAGAGAACAGAAGACAATTGGAACTTCTTCTCCTCCCCTCTTTCTCTCTCTCTCTCTCGAAAACAACTGCACTCTGACGGCGAGTCGCACTGAAAAAGCTCCGCGCTTGAAGGTTTGAAGCCCTGCGCTGCAGGCGGGACGGCTCAAACCGCCCAAAGTGTAAAAGTCGTAGGTTTTAGTTTGAATGCGGACGTTGGACTTCCTTCAAGATGAAGAGGATTCCTGTATTATTGGTTCGCGTGGGAGCCACAGAGAGCCGCTCGCTGCGCTGGTTATCGGTTCAGAGGTGAAACTACTGATTCCCAAAGTGAAAAATGTTGTTCAGCGCCTCCAACGGGCAGGAAACGTCTTTCTGGAGCGTCACGAGTCTCTCCGTCATTCATTATGAACACATTAATAATGAACACATTAATCATGAACACATTAATCATGAACACATTAATCATGAACACAGGCTGTGTGAGGTTGTCGCCTCAAGAAGAAAACGTTTCAGTTTGATTCCAGATGTAAGTTTTTAACGTGAAATATCTCATCTCGTCTTAAAGATGAACGTCTTAAGTTCAGAAAGATTATGCTTTTACCCCCTCATCCATCCATCATCATCCATCCATCATCATCCATCCATCCATCATCTATCTATCCCTCATCCATCCATCATCCCTCATCCATCAATCATCCATCATCCATCCATCCATCTTCCATCCATCATCCATCCATCATCTTTCCATCCCTCATCCATCCATCATCCCTCATCCATCTATCATCTATCATCATCCCTCATCCATCCATCAAACACCCATCTGTCCATCATCCATCCATCCATCTAGCCATCCATCATCCCTCATCCATCCATTATTCATCCCTCATCCATCCATCATCCCTCATCCATCTAGCCATCCATCTAACACCCATCTGTCCATCATCCATCCATCTCACCATCCCTGCGGGGGTGAAATCGGGGTTAAGTGGACTAGCGTACCCGGGGATCGAACCGCCGGTCCTTTGAGTGAAGGGCTCTTCTACCGTTGAGCCTCACCGGCTGCTCGATGGTGAACTTCTGGTCTGAAGCTCCGCCCCCTAACGGATCGATCCCATCCGTCCCTCCCATGGCGACGGGTGTGTCCAGAGAGACGCCACGAAGGCGACAAGATGGCCGCCGCGTCTCCCGCGGGTCGTCTTTCTCTCAAGTTGCTCCAGTTTCTTCGCCGCGTTGTTAAATGTTAAACGCGCTTCCAGCGGCCTGAAAAAGAGCAGAGAGGCTTTGTCTGAACGCGTCTTCACTCCTTCATCCTGCGGCCAGCCAAAACAGCTTTTCACGGCACGAAGCCGCCCGATACGAGCTGACGTAAAGGTAGCGGAGAGGAGACTCCGGATCCCCTGGATCCATTACCGAAGGCCTTCTCCAACGGGGCGGAGAGACTCTAATTGTCACTTACCGAGCCGAGTGCTTATCGCTGTGTACATTTATAGTGCTCAACCGTACCCGAACTAAATTGCCTTTGCAGTAAGTATATCCCTGGTGGGCATAATTACCAGGATTACCCTCAGCAGCTTTGTGTCTAAACGGAAGACGTGTCACTCGTCGCGGCGGCGTGTTGTTGGCGTTTTTGGCTCGTCGACGGCATGTAAAATGAAAAAAAAAGCGGCCGTTTGATTTGACTCTTGATGAGGACGTTAATGAATCATTAACGCGGCTATAAATAGAGAGTTGCCAAGCAAGTTGTGAAAAATGGCTTCATGTATTTATTTATGTTAAAGCAACAGGATTTAATTATAGATGTTCTGTGACAAGCTGAACATTTGAGAGAGAGAGGGGCCGCGAAATTTGGGTCAAGCTCAGCTGTGGAAGAACCCCGTCTCACTGATTAGAGGAGAAGAAGAAGAAGAAGAAGAAGAAGAAGAAGAAGAAGAAGAAGAAGAAGAAGCAGCAGCAGCTTTTGGTTTTTGTGCGATTGTGCGCATGTGCAGCTGTTTGAGAGGGAGTGAAAAAGAGCCGACATGTCTCCACCTTGTGTGTGTGTGTGTGTGTGTGTGTGTGTGTGTGTGTGTGTTGTCTTGTGTGCGATGTAAGGAGCTAACACTCATTGTGCGCCGAATCAACTCTGCTGCACGGCCAATAAATCAGCCCTGATAGGGTCAGCATTGCGGCGTCCGAGGTTTGGGGATCTCATTAAAAGCTTCTTCCAACCGCACAACACTCTGTAGTGTTGCTATGGATACCGCACCAGGTGACCGACTCGCGGAGACACACACACACAGACACACACACACACACAGACACACACACACAGACACACACAGCAACGGGGAGCGGAGATTCTCCTTTTGTGGTTGTGTTTGACGCCACGTGTGATGCTGGAGAGACGCTTTGTGATCGCCCCAAAAATATACATGAGAAACATTCTCTCTCTTCTAGAGTATCTCTCTCTCCTCTAGAGTCTCTCTCTCTCTTCTAGAGTCTCTCTCTCTCCTCTAGAGTCTCTCTCTCTTCTAGAGTATCTCTCTCCTCTAGAGTCTCTCTCTCTTCTAGAGTCTCTCTCTCTTCTAGAGTCTCTCTCTCTCTTGTAGAGTCTCTTTCTTCTAGAGTATCTCTCTCTCTCTCTTCTAGAGTCTCTCTCTCTGATCTAGAGTATATCTCTCTCTCTTCTAGAGTCTCTCTCTCTCTTCTAGAGTATCTCCCTCTCTCTTCTAGAGTCTCTCTCTCTTCTAGAGTCTCTCTCTCTCTTCTAGAGTATCTCCCTCTCTCTTCTAGAGTCTCTCTCTCTTCTAGAGTATCTCCCTCTCTCTTCTAGAGTCTCTCTCTCTTCTAGAGTCTCTCTCTCTATCTCTTATCCATCCATCCATCATCTATCCATCATCCATCCATCATCTTTCCATCCCTCATCCATCCATCATCCCTCATCCATCAATCATCTATCTTCCATCCATCATCCATCCATCATCCATCCATCCATCCAGAGAGAGACTCTAGAGTCTCTCTCTCTTCTAGAGTCTCTCTCTCTTCTAGAGTATATCTCTCTCTTATCTAGAGTCTCTCTTGCATCTGGAGTATCTCTCTCGCTCTCTCGCTCTTCTAGGGTGTCTCTCTCTTCGAGAGTATCTCTCTCTCTCTTATCTAGAGTCTCTCTCTTATCTAGAGTCTCTCTCTTATCTAGAGTCTCTCTCTCTTCTAGAGTCTCTCTCTTCTAGGGTGTCTCTCTCTTCTAGGGTGTCTCTCTCTCTCTTATCTAGAGTCTCTCTCTCTCTTCTAGAGTCTCTCCTCCCTGAGTGACACGGTGCTCATGCTGCATTGTGATTTTCATACAGTTATTAATGCTGCGCTGCAGCCAGATTACACCTCTGCTGCTGAAGAGGAGGGACGGGGGAGGAAGAGGAGGGACGGGGGAGGAAGAGGAGGGACGGGGGAGGAAGAGGAGGGACGGGGGAGGAAGAGGAGGGACGGGGGAGGAAGAGGCTGCCGAGTGCACGGGCTTGTTGACGGTATCGGGCGTCTGACTGACTGGGAGACAAAAGACACGACTGGCATGCAAATGAGCGCCGTCTTGTACCAGAAGAAATTACCATTAATCCTGCTATTTATGTTTGCCACACACACACACACACACACACACACACACACACACACACACACACAAAACAAAAAAACCTGCATACAAATGGTGACATTTCTTCCTCTGTCTCCCTCGAGCCGCCGAGCGCTTCTCCTTGGCGGCGCGGCGGCGTTCATGCGTTGACTCGGTCACATGGTGCAGGTGCAGCAGGTGCAGCAGGTGCAGCAGGTGCAGCAGGTGCAGCAGGTGATGGAGGCTCTGGTGTGAGTCCTCTCCAGGCCACAGAGAAGAGGAGAGAAGCTGGATCACAGCCCGCTCACCTCTGAGAGAACATCCCGCTTGATGAAGTCTCTGTGCGTCGGGCGTTGACCTCAGAACCTCTGCAGGACGCTGAGAGCCAGAGGTGTTGCGTCACCGCTGAGCAGAAGAAGTCCTGAGAGTGATGTCACACACTCAGCTGAAGGGTTTCATTCAGGCAGCAGACACGCGAGCACTGGAGTCACATGACAGGATGACGTCACATGACATCACTGTGAACATGTGACCACTGTGAACATGTGATCACAGCTCAGCAGGTGAATGTTGTGTAATAAGTCGATGCTGAGCCTCTGGATTCCACTTTAAAGTGTCTTCTCCTCCTCCTCCTCTTCCTCCCCCCCCCCTGCAGCTCTACATCCAGACCACCACCCTGACCATCTCCATGAACCTCAGTGCCTCTGTAGCACTGGGCATGCTCTACATGCCCAAGGTGTACATCATCCTGTTCCACCCGGAGATGAACGTGCAGAAGAGGAAGCGCAGCTTCAAGGCCGTGGTCACGGCGGCCACCATGTCCTCCCGGCTGTCGCAGAAGCCCAGCGAGCGGCCCAACGGCGAGGCCAAGACCGAGCTGTGCGAGAACGCCGCCGCCGACC
>NW_027176153.1:1878606-1971106 GCF_023055335.1 Clinocottus analis
GGACGTCCACTTGTTAGAATGTGTATTAAGAAGAAGAAGAGGAAGAAGAAGAAGAGAGGTGACCTTGATGAGCAGGAGGTGTGTGAGCAGCATTACTCAGGAAAGCCTAAAACAGTCACTTCCTGTCTGCGGGTCACTTCCTGTCTGTGGGTCACTTCCTGTCTGCTCTCAGAAACAGGAAGCGGGTCACTTCCTGTCCACAGGTCGCTTCCTGTCTGCGGGTCACTTCCTGTCCACAGGTCACTTCTTATCTGTGGGTCACTTCCTGTCTGCTCTCAGGAACAGGAAGCGGGTCACTTCCTGTCTGTGGGTCACTTCCTGTCTGCGGGTCACTTCCTGTTTGTGGGTCACTTCCTGTCTGTGGGTCACTTCCTGTCTGCGGGTCACTTCCTGTCTGCTCTGGCAGCGTTATTGCATTTTTAATCAGAGGAAGAGATCATGAAATCATTCTCATCACATTAGTGTCTCCTGGTATTTATTCCTCTCTCTCACCACTTACTACTGCAGGAGGAAGAGGAGGAGGAGGAAGAGGAGGAGGATATAAAGAGGAGAGGATGCGATGGACACGTTTACAGTCATTAGTAGTCTGGACTGAGAGCTCAATTAGCCTCATCACCTTCCTCCTCCTCATCATTTCCTTCCTCCTCATCACCTCCTTCCTCCTCATCACCTCCTTCCTCCTCATCACCTCCTTCATCGTCATCACCTCCTTCATCCTCATCACCTCCTTCATCCTCATCACCTCCTTCCTCCTCATCACCTCCTTCCTCCTCATCACTTCCTTCCTCCTCATCACCTCCTTCATCCTCATCACCTCCTTCCTCCTCATCACCTCCTTCCTCCTCATCACCTTCTTCCTCCTCATCACCTCCTTCATCCTCATCACCTCCTTCATCCTCATCACCTCCTTCCTCCTCATCACCTCCTTCCTCCTCATCACCTCCTTCATCCTCATCACCTCCTTCCTCCTCATCACCTCCTTCCTCCTCATCACCTCCTTCCTCCTCATCACCTCTGCGTTCTTCTTTCTCGCCGTCGCGTCTCTTCAGTTAAAGATCGTCCTGAAAACACATTCTTACTTCCTGGATTTTAATTGACTGAAGCTGCAGGAGACAGGATGCTGCACGCAGAACATATGTACAAATATAACACACTACACACACACACACACACTACACACACACACACACTACACACTCTCTCTCTCTCTCTGAATGTCTCAGCTTGTCGTCTCTTGTGAACGTTTCAGTTTCAGCTTCATGAGCTCGTGTTCTCTGGAGCCTCATGAGGACAGACGAGGCCTCGCCTGCAGCCTGCTGCACCCTGCTGCACCCTACTGCAGCCTGCTGCACCCTGCTACACCCTACTGCACCCTGCTACACCCTACTGCACCCTGCTGCACCCTACTGCACCCTGCTGCACCCTACTGCACCCTGTTGCACCCTACTGCACCCTGCTACACCCTGCTGCACCCTGCTGCACCCTGCTGCACTCTAGAGTCTCTCTATTCAAATAACTTTATCGTCATGTTAAAAACAGACAATATCCCAGAATCACTAAAACACAACGTTCATAATTACAGAACTAGACAATAAAATGAAGAATGATTGTGTGTCTGCGTCTTTCCTCACACCATTAACGCCGCACAAGCAGCCACAAGGCGGCATCTGTCATGTCACACACACACACACACACACACACACACACCTCCCAAACTTCTCATCCTCGTCATGCCTCTGAAACATCGCTCTCTCCCTCTTCACTCTCTCCCTCTCTCTTTCCTCTCTCCTCACTATTTCCCTCTCTCTCTCCCTCCCTCCCTCTCTCTCTCCTCTCTCCTCACTATTTCCCTCTCTCTCTCCCTCCCTCCCTCTCTCTCTCTCCTCCCTCCCTCTCTCTCTCTCAATTCCTCTCTCCTCCCTCTCTCTTCCCTCCCTCCTCACTATCTCTCTCCCTCCTTCCCTCTCTCCTCACTCTCTCTCTCTCTCCCCTCAATCCTCACTATCAGTATCTCTCTCTCCCTCTCCCTCCCTCCCTCCACCTCTCCCTCTCTCTCTCTCTCCTCACAGTTAGAACTTATCTCTCGGTCCAATTAGGCCCATAAGAGAGAGGACGCACTTCTTATGAGGCAGGAAATGAGCTGAGCATCACTTCCTGCTCCGTAAAGATAATAAGATAATGAAGCGCTGCAGAGCCTCTGAAGGTAATTACTTCTGCTAAAGTTTCTGACGATAAGAGCTCGCTTCCTTCAGAGTCTGAGGAGCGATGTGTGCAGGGTGTTGTGTGTCTTTAAAGAGCATTTTGTCACACAAAGGTCATCAATCACACCTTTGTGTTGTTGGTGTGATGCTACTGCCATCTGCTGATGCTTCTGCAGAGATCTTCCTCCTCCTGCTGCAGCTCCTCCTCCTCCTCTTCCTCCTCCTGCAGCCTTTGTAGTCTCAGAATTTAACACATATTGGTATTTTACTTGTGAACAGACTTCCTGTTAAGCGCTCGGGGCTTTTTTAAACATTTATTTTTACAAAGCATTTAAATGAACTTACTTGGTCGTGCCGCTAGATGGCGCTGCGGTCGTTGTCGGAGGGAGGAAGCGACCAGCAGATGAGATGAGAACATGAACATAAACATGATTACTCAGCTTGTTTTGGCCCCTTGGAGGACAGAGCTTTGAACTATTTTGCATTTACGCTAAAAATTAGCCCTTAAAAGGGAAAACACCACCGAAACTAAGAATTAAAATGTATTATTTTACATCTTAAAGGAATCAATCATTATAAAGTAAACATGAGCCTCTCTCTCTCTCTCTCTCTCTCTCTCTCTCTCTCAAGATTAACATTTTAGTTTTTGTTCCTGTAAATCTCTTTGTGAGTTTAGAAGCTTCAACGTGTTGAAAATAAAACTACAAAACCACATCACAGCGACTCGTCCTCCTTCACGTCCTCCTGGTGTTTCTATTCCTGCCCGTGTGACCGCATTGTAGCTCGTATGCTAACATTAGCTCATAGCCTGACGTTAGCTCATTCCCTGACATTAGCTCATAGCCTAACAGTAGCTCATAGCCTAACGTTAGCTCATTCCCTGACGTTAGCTCATCGACTAACGTTAGCTCATTCCCTAACACTAGCTCATAGCCTAACGTTAGCTCTTTCACTAACGTTAGCTTATTCCCTAAAGTTAGCTCATAGCCTAACGTTAGCTCATTCCCTGACGTTAGCTCATCGACTAACGTTAGCTCATTTCCTAACACTAGCTCATAGCCTAACGTTAGCTCTTTCACTAACGTTAGCTTATTCCCTAAAGTTAGCTCATAGCCTAACGTTAGCTCATTCCCTGACGTTAGCTCATCGACTAACGTTAGCTCATTTCCTGACGTTAGCTCATAGCCTAACAGTAGCTCATAGCCTAACGTTAGCTCATTCCCTGACGTTAGCTCATCGACTAACGTTAGCTCATTCCCTAACAGTAGCTCATAGCCTAACGTTAGCTCTTTCACTAACGTTAGCTTATTCCCTAAAGTTAGCTCATAGCCTAACGTTAGCTCATTCCCTGACGTTAGCTCATCGACTAACGTTAGCTCATTTCCTGACGTTAGCTCATAGCCTAACAGTAGTTCATAGCCTAACAGTAGCTCATTCCCTGACGTTAGCTCATCGACTAACGTTAGCTCATTTCCTGACGTTAGCTCATAGCCTAACAGTAGCTCATAGCCTAACGTTAGCTCATTCCCTGACGTTAGCTCATCGACTAACGTTAGCTCATTTCCTGACGTTAGCTCATTCCCTAACAGTAGCTCATAGCCTAACGTTAGCTCTTTCACTAACGTTAGCTTATTCCCTAAAGTTAGCTCATAGCCTAACGTTAGCTCATTGCCTAACATTAGCTTCTTACTTTTGCTCATTGCATTCACGCTTAAAAAATAATTAAAATCATAAAGTGCTGTTTATCTGTGAATATTATCTAGCTGAATGAAACATGTTAGTCATACACTTGTGTAGTTTCTTTTATTAAATAATCCATGAAAGGAACCCGCGTGACACTAACTTCCTGTTGCTCATCACTGCAGCTAAAGCAGAGCGGCTAACTGGACCTCATTTTGAAAACAGAAGTAATCAGACTTCATATTTGATGAATTTTGAGTTTTGAAGACTCAGAAGAGAGTTGTTTATGATCACTAATATCTCACAGAGCTGAACGTCTCCATAGTTCCCCTTAAAATTTGGATATTTTGAATATATTTCCTCCACCGCCACCTCCTTTCGCCCAATGTGTTATTACCACGACACCAACACACTCTTTGCTCATCGTGTCATATTTTAGGCGTTTGGTCTGGTGAACATTGAACGTGTACATATGAAATCAGACCTGCATGACGTCATGAGGACGGAAGCTTCGCTCTCATTCATTGTACATTGCGGTCACTGAGGTGACGCCTGGAAGGAGGCAGATGTGCTGCAGGAGCACGTTCTCTACGAGCCGATGCGGTAATGCAAAACATTTTGTATGGACGGCCGGTAATAAATAATTAAAAATGTGCTCCACTACTCGCTTCCCTGTCGATTTCCCTTCGTTATCCTGCCGCTTTCTGTTTCATCAGCGCGCTTTCAGCCTAATGGAACAGAGTGTGACATTTCTTGGGCGTTGAGCCTCTAATAAGAAATATTACCTCGCCGACCACGTCACCATCACCTGCTGCAGGTCGCTTCCTCTCTGTCGCTTCCTCTCTGTCGCTTCCTCTGCTCCCTCTCTGTCGCTTCCTCTGCTCCCTCTCTGTCGCTTCCTCTGCTCCGTCTCTGTCGCTTCCTCTTTGTCGCTCCCTCTGCTTCCTCTCTGTCGCTCCCTCTCTGTCGCTTCCTCTGCTCCCTCTGCTTCCTCTCTGTCGCTTCCTCTGCTCCCTCTCTGTCGCTTCCTCTCTGCTGATAGTCGCTTCCTTCCTCTCTGCTGATAGTCGCTTCCTTCCTCTCCGCTGATAGTCGCTTCCTTCCTCTCCGCTGCTCGTCGCTTCCTTCCTCTCCGCTGCTCGTCGCTTCCTTCCTCTCCGCTGCTCGTCGCTTCCTTCCTCTCCGCTGCTCGTCGCTTCCTTCCTCTCCGCTGCTAGTCGCTTCCTTCCTCTCCGCTGATAGTCGCTTCCTTCCTCTCCGCTGATAGTCGCTTCCTTCCTCTCCGCTGCTAGTCGCTTCCTTCCTCTCCGCTGCTAGTCGCTTCCTTCCTCTCCGCTGCTAGTCGCTTCCTTCCTCTCCGCTGCTAGTCGCTTCCTTCCTCTCCGCTGCTAGTCGCTTCCTTCCTCTCCGCTGCTAGTCGCTTCCTTCCTCTCCGCTGCTAGTCGCTTCCTTCCTCTCCGCTGCTAGTCGCTTCCTTCCTCTCCGCTGCTAGTCGCTTCCTTCCTCTCCGCTGCTAGTCGCTTCCTTCCTCTCCGCTGCTAGTCGCTTCCTCTCCGCTGCTAGTCGCTTCCTTCCTCTCTGCTGATAGTCGCTTCCTTCCTCTGCTGCTAGTCGCTTCCTCTCTGCCGGCTGCGCCTCGAGCTCTTCCCCTGGAAGCTTCCTCAGGCGCAAACACCAGCTGATTACTTTTTATTTTTTAATCAGGGGGGGGAAAGGCCTATAATCATAATTTGTTACGACCGCGGGAATCACAAACACGCTCTGAAAACATCCGTTTTTGATTAGTGTCTGGAATAAAAAGGCACAGCAGGTGCTTTAAAAAAAAAGAACCATAAACATCCACATTTAAAAAAACCTCTGAAGCAATTTCAAAGCATTTTGTGTACGACTGCGTTCTCTCATTTTCTACAAATTAATAGTTGTGACGGATCGACAAAACAACCGAAGGCTCAGTTCCTCCTCCAGGTTTCCACGATCCTGTTTCCTCACGTACATGAACGTCCATCTGCAACGCATTATGAATGGAGGGAGGAGGGTGGGGAGAGGGGGGCAGGACATAAAACAGCCACCCTTCCACTTCCTGTCATGTGCAGTGATGTTTCCTGTTCTACTTCCTGTCGTGTGCAGTGACATTTTCTGTTCTACTTCCTGTCATGTGCAGTGATGTTTCCTGTTCTACTTCCTGTCGTGTGCAGTGACGTTTCCTGTTCTACTTCCTGTCATGTGCAGTGATGTTTCCTGTTCTACTTCCTGTCATGTGCAGTGATGTTTCCTGTTCTACTTCCTGTCATGTGCAGTGATGTTTCCTGTTCTACTTCCTGTCATGTGCAGTGATGTTTCCTTTTCTACTTCCTGTCATGTGCAGTGATGTTTCCTGTTTTACGTCCTGTCGTGTGCAGTGACGTTTTCTGTTCTACTTCCTGTCGTGTGCAGTGATGTTTCCTCTTTTACTTCCTGTCGTGTGCAGTGATGTTTTCTGTTCTACTTCCTGTCGTGTGTAGTGACGTTTTCTGTTCTACTTCCTGTAGTGTGCAGTGACGTTTTCTGTTCCACTTCCTGTCGTGTGCAGTGACGTTTTCTGTTCTACTTCCTGTCGTGTGCAGTGATGTTTCCTCTTTTACTTCCTGTCATGTGCAGTAATGTTTCCTGTTCTACTTCCTGTCGTGTGCGATGTTTCCTGTTCTACTTCCTGTCCTGTGTAGAGACATTTCCTGTTGAAGGGAGGCAGGACATAAAACAGCCCCGATGTGATCCGCCCTCTGGATGCTTTAGAAAACCACAGGTTGTGTACTTCTTATATTTTGACTTCTCATAAACATACTGGATGACCTTCATGCGGCTCACTATGACCTTTGTCTGACCTTTTTTTCACAACGTGAACTGTTTTCATGGTCTGTTTTATTTTGAATTACGTCTTCACTTCCTGTCTTCGGCGGCGCTCCCACCTGTTCCCAGCCTCACCTGTGTGTCATTAGTGTTGATCCCTCTCTTGTGTCTCCTGCAGTCGCCTGGTCCTTCTTATTAGTCTGTAATTTAATTTGTCTCGTCCGGGCCTCAGTTTGTGTTTCCACTTTTAGTGATTAGACATGTTTTCTTTGTTAACTCCTGTCCGGTCTACAGAGACTGCAGTTGAACAGGAACTGGAGAATTGTTTTACTTTTTATGGTCTTTCTTCTGTTATGTTTTCTGTTCTACTTCCTGTTGTCTGCATCAATGTTTCCTGTTCTACTTCCTGTCATGTACAGAGATGTTTCCTGTTCTGCTTCCTGTCTATAGTGATGTTTCCTGTTCTGCTTCCTGTCATGTGCAGAGATGTTTCCTGTTCTACTTCCTGTCGTCTGCATCAATGTTTCCTGTTCTACTTTCTGTCGTGTGCAGCAAAGTTTCCTTTTCTACTTCCTGTTGTCTGCATCAACGTTTCCTGTTCTAGTTCCTGTCGTCTGCATCAATGTTTCCTGTTCTACTTCCTGTCGTGTACAGAGATGTTTCCTGTTCTACTTCCTGTTGTGTGCAGCAAAGTTTCCTTTTCTACTTCCTGTCGTCTGCATCAATGTTTCCTTTTCTACTTCCTGTCGTCTGCATCAATGTTTCCTTTTCTACTTCCTGTCGTCTGCATCAATGTTTCCTTTTCTACTTCCTGTCGCTAGTGATGTTTCCTGTTCTACTTCCTGTCATCTGCAGCAATGTACCCTGTTCTACTTCCTTTCATCTGCAGAGACTGTTCTACTGTTCTACTTCCTGTTTCCGGTTTCTTGTGATGTTTCCTGTTCTACTTCCTGTTTCTTGTGATGTTTCCTGTTCTACTTCCTGTCGTGTGCAGAGATGTTTCCTGTTTTACTTCCTGCCGTGTGCAGAGATGTTTCCTGTTTTACTTCCTGCCGTGTGCAGAGATGTTTCCTGTTCTACTTCCTGTTGTCTGTGTCAGTTTCCTGTTACGCTTCCTGACATCTGCAGTGATTTTTCATCGTTGCATATCTGACTGAAAAGAAAAACAATCTGAAATAAAGGAGGCATGAGAAACTTGAGGGCACACATACCTGGTGATGTCATTGGTGATGTCATTGGTGATGTCATTGGTGATGTCACTCCTCACACTCCGCCTCCGCACTGGAGTCTGGGGCCGCGTGCCGACAGTGAAGAGCGGAGGACCGGCGGGTCGATGCTGCAGCAGCGTCCTTAAGAACATGTGGTGCACTCATCATACATCGTTATAGTTTATGACTATCACTTTGTTTTAATGATACTAAACTATTAATGTTTTGACCTCACATACTTTATATTGTATTTTTTATGGAATACTCATTTTAATTTTGGATTATATTTTGGAGCTTCACTACTCGTATGGAATATTATACTTTAATATATAACATTTTAAACATACTACACCAACTTGGGGCTTAAGATACAAACAGATTGTCATAACTTCATATGTAAATATATTTTTTTCAGTTACAGCTTTTTATGAATTGTTTGACAAACGATTATATGATTACTTTTGAGATGAAATAATGATTTTTAATAGATTATAACATTTATACTTAGATGTAATATTGTTGACACTATTTTTTGTATGTACTACATTATGAATTTGTATGATAAACTATGACTTTATGGGACTTTGACACTTTACTTTCTATTGCTTTTAAATTAAAAGATTTTATATACATAACAAAAGGTCATGTTTCCTGTTGCACCTTCTATATATTTATATACATATATTATTTATGTATATAGAAAAATATATAAATAATTATAAATAAAAAATAAATATTTAAAATATATATATAAATAATTATATATATATAAATAATTATAAATAAAAAATAAATATTTAAAATATATAACAAAATATTTAAAACCTGTAGAAATAAATATTTAAAAAATATATAAAAAATGTAGAGATAATATATACAAATTTAAAATATATAAATATATATAAACATAAATAAAAAATAAATAAATGGTGCAGAGCAAACAAGAGCTTTGCAGTAAGCCATATTTTAAGATAAATTTCCCCCAGAAGCCTTCAGAGTTAGTTTGAAGGACTTCACAGGAACAAACATGAACGCATCAACTCGTTGTGAACGTGAACATTAGTCCAGCGCTGGTCACCCTCCAAACTGTTGCTGCCCCCTTTCCTCTGAGCCTCCGTTACACAAGCGCTACACCCGAAGCACAGGAGAGAGGGATTACTCAGTTATTGATATTTATAAGAGACGTAGGAGCGCACAGCCGGAAAAAGAAAAAGCTGCCCACCTAACCTCCACAGAGAGGGAGCGCTTACAATACGGGACGGGCTACAAAACGGACAACAAAGAGCCAGCGCGCTCGCTGCAGCAGCTGCACCCCGAGGCCTCTGCACCCCGAGGCCTCTGCACCCCGAGGCCTCTGCACCCCGGAGCTGGCTGATATCAACAAGGCCGGGACGCCACAAAGGGTCAAAAGTCGCGAGGAAACGTAGGTTATGTCAAAAAATACATATGGAAAGCAAAGTCAGACATTTAAAACTTACTTAAACTAAATATACAAACCTTCACGTACCTTCTATATATATATATATATATATATATATATATATATATATATATATATATATATATATATATATATATATATATATATATATATATATATATATATATATATACACACACACACACAAAATATATATCTATCTATATCTATGTGTGTAAATACACACATACATGCATATGCATACACATACACACGTATATATATTTATATATTTACATATATATATACACACATACATATATCTCATGTTGTATCAACACATTTAATTTATTGTATGTATTGCGTTCCAATTTATCTGGTAAATTGTGTCAGCCAATTTAATACACACACAAATATAGAAAACATGTTTAATCGAGTTCCTCTGTCTCAAATAAAGGGACTATACACGATCTTTGAGGCTTTACAAATAGTATTACATTTTATTAATATATTTTCATAAAACAAGTTTAAGACTGTATCAAAAACTCAGTAAAAACATTAGATTTTTTAACCATTTTTTCTTATGGTGATATCAGATATGAAATGTACATAATTCACATGTAGTTTCTTTGTTCCCAATAGTATTGAGAATAATGCATTATTATTTTTTTTGTGATTGGTAAACGTTCTTTTTGTACCGTCACAAATTATAAAGTCTTTTTTTTCTTCTTCTTCCATGATTGTGATCATAAATCTAGACATACAATTAAAAAATAAAATTATTTCCCCACTCTGGATCCTTCCTTTCCCCGACTAGGTTTACTCATGACACTAACATAAATGGCGTTGATTAATTTCACAGGCACACGATTATGTACATCCCCTCGTCCGCGTGCACCAATCACAACCCTGCACCAGCGAGAGAGGCGGGGCCTAAAGATCTTAGCCCCGCCCACCCATCATCACACAGCGGCTCTCACCCTGCTGCGAAGCACAGCGTCTCATTGGCCCCTTCGTTATTGTTGCAGAAACCCCACGTGGTTGGTCTCGTGACCAGATATCACCTTGGCAAACTCGCACACACTCGCGCACACACACACGTACACACAAAAAGGAGAATTAAAAAGTATTTGTTCTGTAACTTCATTAGGCTACATCGAGTGTGACGTCCTTTGTGATCGCGTACCGGAGGAATCAGTCATGTGGCTCAAGGATACAAAAAGAAAGAAAACAGTTTCTCTCCTCACTGGACTACACGTCACTGACTCTGCTGATTTCTGCGCAAGACACATAGTGCAAGGTTTAACAAGAAATTGCATAAGTGCAAGGTTTGCATGTTATTGTCGAGAGGGAGCGAAGCAGAGGAGAAAGAGAGAGAGAGAAAACGGAGAAACAAACTGATTTGCGTGGAAAGAAAGTGTTTCATGCTTTCAGGATTTCATTCCCCTCTAGAAATAACAGGTGCAAAATCTTAGTAAACCTAGCCGAAGGACCGATAAGAGCGATGCAGAACTCATAAAGATTAACATGGTGTGAGGGGGAGCCTCAAGTCTGTTGTCATGGTGACATCTGCTTTAAAAAAAAAAAAAAAAAAAAGGCCCTGCGGGCTTTCAGTCTTTCCTGCTTCTTTATTATTTTCTATACAATAGAAATAGTACATCGTTGAAGATAAAATTGACTCTTGGCAAAAAAAAAGAAGACAAAAATACGTCAAAAGCAGATCTGAAGGAGAAAAAAAAAAAAAAAAAAAAGTACAAACTGCTCATCCCCCCATCCATCAGAAGTACTGCCAGTAGAAGTACTTGTAGTAATTGTACGATAGTGTCTTATCCATGACGGTCAGATATGTGGGTGCGGGCACCTCTATGAAGTCAAAGCTGTGTAAAATCACTCCCGTCGGTAGTTTTTTTTCTACGAGGATCCCAACGCCGCGACGCGCTTTCCACAACCGAAAGCTCCGGCGAGCGTTAG
The DNA here is from genome assembly GCF_023055335.1 of Clinocottus analis. Classification (NCBI taxonomy): domain Eukaryota; kingdom Metazoa; phylum Chordata; class Actinopteri; order Perciformes; family Cottidae; genus Clinocottus; species Clinocottus analis. The sequence continues at coordinate 1,889,913 of NW_027176153.1, forward strand.
GGCGGCACGTAGGGGGGCGGGGACCTGTACGAGGTCATGTTCTTGGGGCGGGAGCCCTTGCCCTCGATGGGGACGGTGAAGGGAGGCGGCGGCTGGTAAGGGGGCGCGTTGGGGTCGTCGTCCTGGTAGATGGAGTACTCCTCCAGCAGGTCCTGGTTCAGCAGGGTGCTGTGTGGCCCGGACATGTTGGGGTACTCCGGCGGGGGCAGCGGGGGCTTCTCCTCCTGCAGGATGAGCGGGATGCTGGAGGACGGCGGCGACTTGGAGTCGTCCAGCTCGTCGGCGAAGATGATGGGGACCCCCTTCTTGATGAAGGTGGCCTGCTCCTCGATGGTCATCTTCCCCCGGCGCTTCTTGCGGTAGCAGACCATGGCGATGATGCCGGCGATGAGCAGCAGGGCGGCGACCACCACGGCGGGGATGACCGTGTGCAGGTAGACGTCGTCGCTGCTCCGGCGACCCGTCCCGGGCGAGGGCGTGGCCGTCGGGAGCGCGGGCGCCGGCGCCTCTCCCGGCGGGACGAACGTGTAGCTCTGGCATTTGTTGGCGCCGCGGACGGAGATGTTGATGGGTTTGAATTCGGGCTCCATGGCTTTGGTGAAGGCCAGCTTCGGCGTCCCTTGGGGGTCCGAGATCTTGTTGCTGAGGACTGAGATTTGGTCTTTCGGGCAGGGGCTCTGCTGCAGGCTGTTATTGGTCCACTCCACCACGATGGAGCCCTTGGTGATGCTCCGCAGGGTCACGGTGCTGCTGTTGCGATCGCCGAGGGCGTAGGCCAACTTTTTGGTCAAAAGGATCTTCTTGTGGACGTCGTCGCTCAGCGTTTTGGGGTCGCCGTGGAACCGAGCGGCGAACACGACCGAGGGCTTGTCGTGAGACGACCAGCGGTTGACCTGAACCTCGAAGGCGTCCATGATGCTCTTGCCGCCCTTGTCGGTGGCCAACATGAAGTACTCGTGTTTGCCCTCGTGCTGCTCCTCGGGGAGGCCGTACAGCAGCTGGATGGTGCTGTTGAACTGGATCCAGGAGGTTTCGTTCACCGCCTCTTTCGGCGTCCGCTTCAAAGTCAAGCGCAGCTTATCCGTCGTACCGTCCTCCCGGTCGTAGAAGGTATCCGGGGGGATCTTGACCTCGAAGTACGTTCCGACCCAGGCGTTCACCTGATCGATGGCGTTGCGGATCTCCGGGTTCTGATTTTGGTCCGGCGTCAAAGTGAGAGGGGTGGTGGTGCGTTTGGGCGGTTTCGGCGTGGTGGACTTGGGCTCCCGGGGAGCCGGGGTGGAGGTTTTGATTTTCTTGGGTTTCCTCGTGGCGGAGGGCTTGGGTCTCTTGGTGGTGCTCGGCGGGGTCGGCAAAGCGGTGGCCTCCACGATCGTGGGCCGGGTCATGGTGGGCTGAATCGGGACGGTGCTCGTGGTTCCCAGCACCCTCGTGGGTTGGGGGGGTCCGACCACGGGCGTGTGGGCTATCTGATCCCTCACCCTCATGGTGGGCTTCACCGGAAGGGGCAAAGGGCCCCGGACGGGCGGAGCAGAGATTTCCGTCGCGAGGGCGATGGAGGGAGAAGTCGGCGTGGGAACGACTCGCACGGGGGGCTCCGGGTGGGACGTCGGCGGGAGCAGGGAGGGCACCGGGGTGGGAGTGTTGTACAACTGCCGTCGCACCCGCTTCACCCCGTTGGGCTTCTTGTTCACGATGTGCCAGCCGACCACCGGGTAGCCCAGCCTGGCGGACATGGTCCCGTCCTTGGCAGAGGACTGGACGCTGTCGATGTCCGGGATGCCGCTCTGCTCGAGGGCGCACCCCAGTTTCCAGGACAGGAGCGCGCCGTTTTCCACCACCTTCTTGGCATTCCCCGGCCCGGCCATGAACGCGGACATGTCAAACAGGCGGTTGTTCACGACGGGCACCACCCTCATGTGCTCCAGGGGCACGCGAGAGAACTTCCTCATGATGCCCAGCAGGTTGACCCGCTGTTCGGCGACCATCTTCGTCAGGTCGGCGTCCAGGATGACGGTGAGGACGGTGACGAGCTCCTCGGAGCCGCAGGTGAACGGCTGGACGCCGCCTGCGCTGTCGGACTGCAGGGTGAGCAGGGTCGGCTCGGTGTCGGCGCGCTCTTCCGGGTACACTTCGACGGAGAACACCGTACTCGGGTACACGTGGTTGCCGGCCTTCTCCATCGTCTCCTCTCCGGACGCTGAGATATGATACACGCCTTTATCCTTCTCCAGGGCCAAGCCTCTCAGGATGCAGCTCTCTTTGTCCCAGTATAGCCAGTAGGGTAAAGTCTCCTTTCCCATTTCAGTGAGCTACAGGAGGGAAAAACAAAAAAGGAAACGCAATCAATGGGTTGTACTTCAGGGATACTTTGAGTAAGAAAGGGGAAAAAGTCATTACTTATTTCATTAAGTGATAATTCACCCCAGAATTAATCATGACTGGCCATTAAAAGTTACCAAGACCCAAGTGACACCTTAAAATGACTTTGTTTAACTAGGAACATGGACAAAATATGAAACAGAGAAAAGAAAAGTAAATATTGCCAATTGTGAAGTTGGATTTAGAAAATGTTTGGTAATGACTAAAATGGTGAATATATTAGCATACATAAAACCCTGTATGTACTGGTTTGATATTGTAAAACAGGAGCTGGAGAAACCAAACAAGAATGCATGAATGCAAATCTTTCAAATATCTACAGTAGAAAAACGGAAATGCTTTCTAGTATCTTCCCCTCCTTCATACTCCATTCAGTTTATCTAATCTTGCCAAATACGAACAGGAAGCAGAGTGCGCTCCCATTGATAATAACTATGCGAGTTATCGCTCTTCATTTTCAGTTATTACAGTGTGACAGGATATCATTCTGCATCAGCACTTGGGCCAATAATAATCTCATCTCATTCATAAGTCAGACTGGAACAAATTGTACCAACGTCGGCTTCAATCAGCAAGGATGCGGTGATCAGAAACTGAGGGGATATAAACTAATATATCTATAGATAGATACATATATATCTGTAGATATATATGTTGTTACAGAAAGAAAAATAGTGTTGTCGCCATAAGGGACATAAAGAAAAGGTAGTTAATGTTTACACACCCCTCTGTGCTACACATTTTTTTAATGTCTTATTATAAGTTCACAAAAGGATACTGGTGCTAGTCCCTTTAAACTTATAAAAACAAATAAAAAAATGAGTATAAAGTTGTTTTCCTGAGTCTCTTCATGTCAACTCTCATTGACTGAGTCATTCAGATCCATTTAATGTAATATTTAATCACCGAATGCGATTAGTTGTAAATACTAACACATTTATATCACGCAATGAAGGATTTAATATTAAATGCCAAATATTATCCCACATTAAATCAATAGATGGAGCTCAACATGTCATATTTTATATATTTTCTGATAAAATTAGCATTTCCGTCCATGTGTTTTGGTGTTCTTGACTGTAATTTGTTTTGCCTTGAGTAGTTCTGTCAGGAGGACCTTGCAACACAAGCTTTTCATTGCACGGAGTGACTGTATCTTGAATGTAAATGTTCATATGACATCCCATCTTCAGGTTACTTACATGGAGGTCGCAGGTAGCGTTGGCCGGTCCTGGTGGAACCCTCAACTGAAACACCTGGCCGACGATGGCCGAGGAGTCGGGGATGCCGGTGTGCACCCCCCCGTTCTTGGCGGAGGGATCCAGGACGGCTGCCGGCGGCCCCTCGCCCACTGAAGACGCCGCCGCCGTGAGCTCAGAGAGCACGGAGGACTGCATGGAGGCCTCCAGCTCCATTGATATCATCTCCACCAGCGCGTCCTGCTGCTCCGGCACGGCGCCCTGGGCCACGGTCACCAGGAGCAACATTATCAGAGGGATAGTCCGACACCAAAGCGGCGCGCTCCTCCTCCTCCTCCCCCCGGCATCCCCGCTGCTCACGTCTTTCCGTTTATAGTGCATAGCAAAAGGCCTTCGGTCTGCCCAGCAGATGTCTACGAAGCGCTTAAGAGGCCGCATGCAACCCACGTCAGTCCGATGATACGCTCGTGGGTCAGACTCCCGAGTTATTGGCTGTGCTGGCGGACGCGGTGGGTTTCTCTTTGCTGTCCTCTGTGATCCATGAAGAGATCTCTGGCAGCCCGTCAGACAGCCATGTCATCCAGCTGTACCAGGGAGAAAAGGGAAAGAAAACAAACAGAGTGTCACAAAGTGACAGAAAAACAACAAACATCAGTGAAAACATTCAAAGCACTTTCACAGTAACGTTTCTGGTGATGATTCATACTCATCTGCCCACTACAAGGTCACAAGATTAATTATTTAAGATACAAGAAAAAAAAAACTTTACAAGGTGGAGATCTATGCTAAAACTGCATGATGCATTCACACACTAGTTTAAAAAGGTATTTGGTGCTAACGTGGCGCTCTCGCACTTTAAAAGGGTTATTTTGTGAGCAAAAACTACAACTAAGTGTTTGTCAATGACCTTTTTTTTCTATGACGAAGACAAGATGACAACATTACACTATTGTTGACAAAAAACAAGATGTGTTAAATAAAATATAAACTTGACCAAAATCTCTTATGTCCCAATAAAAATCTGATGGCTGCAAAAGAAGACTTTTCATTGACTAAGATAAAAACTAAAATCCTCAGACTTTTAGTCAACTGAAACTAAAACGGGACAAGGGAGAGTAAAAATTTGAAATACTCTAGCGAATATTGTACATCTGGAGCTTTTATTGTGAAAGGTGAAGATGCCAGAGGATCTGGTGTGTGTCGCCTCTGTCGTGGTTGTAAAGAGATGACAAACGGAGCCTCCGAGTTGTGTCATTATCCTCATCAAATATTGTTGCATCTCAGCCTGTTGTGCACAACATGACACCACGTCTCTTTTCAAAAAAAGACACAATCACCATGTCTGTTATAAGATCTAGATATACATATACTGGAATGAATAAATGTCCACACAAAGACTGCAATCAGGTTATTTGTGCAAACAGCATGAATTATATCTCCATTTTCTCTTTAGATTATCCGCGTGTGATGCACGTTTAGAGAAAGACGACGTATCGATATCCTACTGATCTCCACTTTCATCCGTCATGGCATTTTTTTCATTAGCAACAGCGATTCTCACGAGACGCACGAGTGCCAAGAGGTTGTTTGTCTTGGTTGTAAGTTTTAATTAGGCGCCCCGGGGGTTGGAATTAGAGTCTCCATTGTGCTGACCCGGCCAACCTCAATCCTGTAGCACTCAGAAAACAGGCGGAGGAGGGTCATCCAATTGCCTGGAATCCCGACGCCGGCCTGGCACAAAAGCTGTGACGTCAACTCGCTCGCACAAAATGTGCCTCTGAACTGCTCCAGACGTCTTAGTAAATAGCTTGCAATTCACCGCTGCACATCTCGATCAACAACCTGTCTTATTTCTAAGATTGTTTCATACCATTTCCACCCCCATCGCCCTCCCTCCACTCCACACACACACACACACACACACGAGTGGATGATTCATAGAAGAAACAGCCGGTAAATAAGGGCTGCGTTGCAATGAGACGGGGCTCTCTTGGGAACCAAAACTCAATGTTTTTAATCACCAAATGTACATGCATTTACCTTAATACATTTACTGAGCATAATGAGAGGTAGTCTTTTGAATATAATAATGCGGGGGAGTCAAACGCATGGCGTTCCAGTAAAGCTTCCCTCATTCATCCACTCACTTTCTCAGACAATCGATCTTGCGCGTGTCTTTCTAACTTGAAGAGCTGCAGCTCTGATGTCCGACATTTAAACATCTAGTTTTGATCCGTTCCAAACCCGTAACATGTTCATTCATGTTTAGTTCCCAGTGTCTGAAGCCGTTGCTTTTTAAAAAAAAACAACCTTTAAAACCCATTTAATAAGGCTCGTTTTGCAATTCATGTATTCTAAAAATAAAAATAAATCAAAAAGGCAGCTTATTAAACAGTTGAGTGACTGTTTTCCCTGCTGAATGCGGCGGGGAGGTTTTCAATGGAAAACGTGGTTGCAGGAGGTGGGAGTGATCAGACGCTGCGTGGAAATTGGCAATAATGTTCGGGAAAAAAAGCCCTTGCAGATCTAATTTTATTTCATACGTTGCAAGGCATATTAAAAGGGATTAAATATATTCTTTTATTCTGAAGACAATGGCCTCAGACCACTTAAACCGTTCTTAATATAGCCTCGTGTAATCATGTGTTGAATGTATAATTCAAACGTGTTCAATGCCGCGTCGCTAAGCCAGCTTTTGGAGAAGCCGTTGAATAAATAATCAAACGACATAACTATGAATCGTGTGGTTCAAATCAGCGCCGACCAAATCGATATCCAGCCTCTGGTAAAACCTGCCAAAATCCTTACGGCTGACCGCCACATTTGCAATTTAGCTTTCTGTGGATTCAAGTCAATCTCTCTCTCCATCACGCGTTTCATAACCGCCCACAATATTCTGCTGCGATCGTAGGATTGTAAGATAGTGGTGCAGCCGGTGCTATTGAGACAGGCCAGCCCACTGCTTTTGCTTTGGAAAAAATGTATGATTCATCCAGAAACACAAAAAAAAAACCTTCATACTCATAAAAGGGCTGCTACAGTCAGGTACATGATTTCTGGGAAAGTTGATGTCAGTAGATCATCTACTGCCAGTGACTAATAAAATACACCGGCTAATGTGTAAAGGGACGACTCCAAACCGTATGCTGTAATCTATGCATGCGGTTTGCAGCCTAAATGACAATGATTAATATCTACTGCCGGTATATGGTGAGGCATTTCTGGCACAAAAAGGGAACGGTTATGACTCGACAGCCAGCTGAGAAAAAACTAGAACATATAATCACATCCACAGGGGCTCCTCCTGTACATCACACCTTGATGCATGTAGTCTGAGACGCTGGATGAATGAATTAACATACAAATAGAAAACATGCAAGATATATCAATAAGAAAAAAGTCCCTCTGAAACACGAACAAAGTAGTAACACTGGTTTTGTGTTTAGGCGAGTGTGCGAGCTTGCCACAGACTCACACATAGGCGGCGAGCACTAAGTCACGCCTCGCCTCACCCCTTCACCAGGTTGAGACACGCACCTCGTCTGGCCTCTTCTACTTCCTCAGGAACAAAAAGACAATACAAAAGGAGTCTCTTCTACTTCAAAAAAAAGGGCTGAAGCTTCAGTAGCCTACAATATGCCATGCTGAGTTTAAAGGCGATGCATATTGCTGTGATTCATCTATCAAATTGTGTTTGTATGTAAAGCACAAACATTAACATGAACATGGGCTTTACCCATAAGCTTGATTTAATTCAGAATTATTTAGCACACCTCACCTCAGGCTGTTGCCGCACACACACACACACGTAATGGGGGGGTGGAAACAACAACATCCGAGCATCAAAGTAAGCTTTCCATAACGTGGCCTAGATTCTATCACGTTCTCATTTCACAGTGCGCGAGTAATTAAGGACACAATACAAACAACATCTCATTAGGAAATGTGAAACGTTTTAATATGTCGATTTGAAGCGCCGTTTGCGCGCCGCACAAACGAACAACATTAAAAGGGATGTGCATAGTAAAGCATGTAATGAGGATGTGTCATTAGAGGAAAGCGCCAAACAATCAAAACATGACTTAACAAGACAAAGCCGTGTTGATAGGACCGAGTAAAAAAACACAATAGAAAAGGGGACCGATTCGATTACACGTCAATATCGAGCTACGATAGGAAGAAATTCAATTAGCCGATATCGAAGCGAGGTCAACGATCTACGTATTGATCCGGGTACGAATGGAGATAGTCGGCCACCACGAGTGTGTCTTTTGCACTTTCGTCGATGAGCGGGGAGATAAACAAACACATTACCATCGTTTGTATTTTCACATTAGAAGGTCCTCTGGCTTTTCAACCGCCGCCTGTTTTTAAAAACCTCAGTGACGGTCTTTCAGCTCGTTAAATAATAAAAACAGGCGGTGAAAGTGACCGGCGAGTCTCTCAAGAAAGATTTATTCAAAACGCTCACAAAACTATAAACTACACACACACGGATGGGCATTAGTTTTACGTCAGTCAGTGAGATTTACCTCCCCCCCCCGTTCAACATTGAGGCGACTCCCATCAGGTATTTTTTGTGTGTGTGTGTGTGTGTGTATATATATATATATATATATATATATATATATATATATATATATTATGTACCGCTATTCCATCCAATTTCTAAACGCCGCATTGTAGCTATGGCAACCCCCTCACCACTTCCTCCATTCAGCGTCCGACACAAACAGACCTCTGGCCTCGACTTCTATCACTCGATCGAGATGAAAAGTGTGTATAAAGACATCTTGTCACACACACACACACCGTTTGGTAACAAAGCAGATGAAGGAAGCGGCACATCACCGTTTAACTGGTTTTATTTGGTTTTTGATGGTGTTGAATGTATTCTGGAGAGAGTTGTCTCTTTGCCATTGTGTTCCTCTTTGAAACTAATGTAACTAACTAAGGATATCTCCTTGTAGATGATAATTACTGTGCACTTTGTTCAAGTAAACATTTTTAAAAAAAAAAAATTTTTAAAAAGGGGGGGGATTTGCACTCTTGCACCTGTTTGTATGTGAAGCCTACTACAGTTGAAATGAATGGCCTTGAAATGCATTTAAAATGTCAATGCAAAATTGCTTTTTAAATGTGCAATACTAATGTGTTGAATTGGTGTCGGCAGATATCCAAAATCAGAAGCCGGATTGAGGCTTAAAAAAAAAGACATTGTGTGGGTGCATTTACTTAAAAAGCAAAGGGTTGAACGTAAAGATAAAACCTATTTGTTGAGAAAAATAAAAACCTGCCTTGATCACAGCGCTAATAAAGGGGATAAGTGTGCCTCGGCGTTATCGTCATGAACATTTCCTACAGCGTTGGGGCCAAGCTATACGACCCCAACGCTAAAATATGTACAGTTATAGACAGGTAGTTTCAAAAGCACTAAAACAAAGGTTCTGTGAAAGTGTTATTCACAACACTTTCAATACAACTTCATTTTCCACTAAACCCCACATCAAAACCTCATGGTGTCTCTGGAGGAGCCATCTTTATGTTTAGTAAACAGTACAATGACACACAGGCTGGAGTGTGTGTGTGTGTGGTTTCTGGCCATTTCAAATCGACGCCGGCACTACTGGGTGGTGTGGTGTGGTGGAGGGGGTGATGAGAACGTTTACAACCACGGTATCCATGCTTTCTGCAGTTCAACAGTAGTTAAAAGCTCAAAAACCATCAAAAATAATTAGGACTCGGATGCACAGTGGCACTCAGGGCCAATTGAATTGACGTACCACATCCAGCAGCCTCCAGATAGAGCATGAGCTGAATAACAAACATATCCACAAGACAAGCTTGCTTTGCGATTGGATGTTTCCCTTGTGTTGACCCCCCCCTACACACACAAAGACACACACTCACACAGACACACAAGTAATGAAATATGTGAAGAGAAAACACAAAGTCGGCCTTGGTTGAGTGAAAGTCTAACCTGGCACGATGACCTGAGAGTAACTCGTTTAATTATATAGTTGGTGACACTAGTGTGGTGTTAAGAGTGTTAGAAGAAGACACTTTATTGTGTTTATTTCTACTAGGAGTAGCAAGACTAACTCGTTAGCTAACCAACTGAAACGTTAGCTAACCGACTGAAACCTTAGCTAACCGACCGACATGTTAGCTTGCTAACGGGCCCGTTTCAGTCCCCCACCACCACCTCCCCCGCCCTCCATGTTTCATTTCGGAGTATTTTAGACGAGGCCTTCTGTTAAACATTAACGTCTCCTTCGTCGTTCAACCTTGATAGATAACTCCACGGCCCCCCCGCACGGTAAGCGGGCTCTCGTCTTCACGGGAGTCCGGACCCCTGAAAACGGGCCCGACGGTTAACGCTAACCGTCAAGCGCATCTTAGCGCTCGACGCTAGCGCGTGAGATGCACCTGTTTTATTCTAGGCGGAAGCGAGCATCCGCCACACAAACACCTCGCTAACTCAACAACAACACACCAACACACACAAAAAAGAAAGCCAACGTCGGCTCGTTTAAAAGCAGTTAAACACGAGAAAGCGCCCGTCGGGGTTTTTTTTTGTGAACACACACACACACACAACCGGGGCGAATGAAGCGAACAGACGGGCGGCGGCGACGACGGCCAGCCCGAGCGGGGCTAGCCTGAAGCTAACGTCGAAGAGTGACCCAAAAAATAAATAAATAGCTGGGTTACCTGTCCTGTATCAGCGGACGCGCGTGTATGTGTGTGTGTGTGTGTCTGTCGGTGCTGAAGTCTTGCGACCGAGCCGACTCCACACATGACGACAACGGCGGCATTTATTTATTTATTTTTTAGCATTTACGTGTATGGATACAGATGCAAAGTGCTGAAACAGAACCCAAGAAAAAAGCCAAACTGACCTTGTTAGCGAGCTACCGGGAGCTAACTCGCGCCGTGCTGCCTCCTCTTCCACCCGGAGACTTGCAAAATGCCATTAAACATGCACTTTCTCTCTCCCTCTCTGTGTCGCGATCCCCCGCTTCGCCACCAACAACCTCCTAATATGTCCTTCTTTTTTCTCTCTTTCAGAAAGTAGAGCATCTAGGGCACAGTCGAAGAAAAAAAAAGGGGGGGAACCGAGATCTCTTCTCCCCTCCTCCCCTCCTGGTTTAGTTTATTCCTACAGATAGTTGGGAGTTATGTCGGCGGTAACTCCTCCCTGGCTGCCTCGGTCCTCCTCGCAGACAGGTCTACAGGTTGAGGCCACTCGTGTGTGTGTGTTTGTGTGTGTGTTGTGTGTGTGTCAGCATGACTCCTCCCTCCCCGCTTTTATGTTGTATTGTTTGGAGACATGCAGGTGCATGCACTTGCACACGTTACACTTCACCATGATCCATAATTGTGCGAGTGTTGCTCACCTTTGACCTGGCAACACTCAACACAACTGTGGGGAGGAAAAAAGTGAATGCTGCAGAAACATGCAGGCTTTGTTAGACGATCTAATGCATTGTTTTAAAAGTACAGATGTTACACGACCCACTTGGACTTTGGTCCTTTTTTTTCTCATAGTTGCACATTTAACCTTGTGGTTTTACAAGTTTTGTAACTCTGCTGAAAGTGTAAATGTAAAAAACAACAACAAAACAACTGTATGTTTCTGCAGCAATGGAAAAAAGTTTCCATTTCATCATATAATACAAATAGTCTTGATTGCTATGTTCTCAAGATGACATGTAAGCATAACATGCAACTGTAAATGAATCCATCCATGTGTCATTTAAAGTATATATATATATATATATATATATATATATATATATATATATATATATATATATATATTAACCTTTTACAAAAGTTTGATTCACTCAGATATAAATCGTGGCTTCTCATCATTTGATCATATTAAAGCTGGCAGATATTTCTTAAGCGGCGGCATCGCTCAAAGTGCGTTTTAATAAGTTCAATTGGACCTGATTTAAAAGTCAGTTTATTGAGCCGTTCATCACACGTACATCTAAACGGACTTTACAAAGAAGGATCCTACTTTGATCCCCTAAAAGAAATCACCACACACAATAAAATAATCCAGGTGGGAATAAAAGAAAGGGAATTAACCAAAGCAGCATACACACACGGCAGCAGGTTTAAAAGAAATAAATGGCCGAACGTTATCGTAACATCCAACCTCACAGCCTTGCTTGCAAAAAAAACTGGCGACGTTGAAGATAAGCATCTATCTGAGGAGCAGGTTCTGTTTTTATGAAAATGTGTGATGATGAACGAAAAACAACGAACACAGAAGGTGCTTCCACCTCCGGTGATGTCCTGATGAGATCTGCATCTCTGCTTTAATGTTATCCCACACGGAGGGTTTGTTAGTGTTATGACCTCCATCTGGGAGATAATGCCATCGCTGGTGTGTATGTGAGTGTCTGCGTGCGTCTCTGCGTCCGTCCGCGGCCGCAACCTTGTGCGTTACGAGGCGGCGCCAAAAGTAGACATTTTGTGTCAGCGTGTTGTGGCTGCAGAAAGCCGTCTGCACACACACTGTTGATGATAGACACAGTTATTCTGAGGCTCTTTTTTTTTCATTAGCTATCAACACGTTGTCTCCAACGCCACCAAAAAAAATAGACTTGAAGCGTAAATAAGCCCTTGAAGTCAAGGTGACGGAGCTGCCGGCACAGAGCCGCCGCAGACATCTGCATAGATAAAGAGTGTGTCTGCAGCGTGAGACGTCTGATGCACATGCACGACGCGCAGCCGGGATCAAACCGGGTTACTGCGGCTCGTGTTTTCTAAAGCCGAGGCCCATCCCCGGTCTAAAGGTTATGTTTGTTCAAAGAGCAGTGCTGAAGTCATTGTAAGCAGAGTGGCTACGTGCTCTGTTTGCGCAGGTTAAATATGACGTCTTATCTGCAAAACATGTCTCCGTCCCCTCTCATTTCTTCTTCTTCTAAATTCAAAGTTGCCGGCTCAATGCAAAAGGTTCCGTATTGACTTTGGTATCAATACTCATAATGTTGTGGCTGAAGATCAATCTCCAGAGGAAACAGGCATCGGCCCTGTTGAGGAATATCGGGTGATTTTATTGACGAGTTGTGTCGGGCATCTGAGCGCACGAGGGCTTATGTTGCACACAGTTTTGCAATAATGTGCATTTGCATCAGTGCATCCCGGCTGCGGAGTGCAGATAACGTGTTATTAGTCACAAGATTCAAGCACGTGGTTGTTCAAGGGTTCGAGGAAAGTGTCAGGGGACGTAATTAAAGTTAGTATAGAGTCTGTGCACCTCTGCATAAATACAATATAATGTCATTTAATACTGTCTGTTACTGGTTTGGCAGTATTTGAAGTCACGGTGAGGAACTCTTAACTGGTATGAAGCCGTCTCAATTGCATCCTGATGCCTCTTTATGACTTTCATAAGTAAACGAGACCGTCAGCAGCAGGACTGTCTGTTCATATCGAGTTATTCTTAACTCATTTTCATCATGAAATCATGCAGCTTCCCCCGAAAACTCTTGACATCTCACTCCGATCCGGATCCGGCCTCGCTTGCGGCTTTTCGGCCTGCAGCGGCGGCGTCTCCTCGCCACCGTGTTTGTCCACAGGGGGCGCCAGAATCAACACAATGAAAGCTCCTGACGCTAGCTTTAAAGTAAAAATGTAAAGTAAATACACTTTGCACAATACTGTGTGAAAAGTTAACACCTACAGTCAAGATTTAGGTGAGAGTAACCCAGCGAAATGTACTAAAGTATTGAAGTTAACTTCTTGGGCTTAATGGTCTCTTTCAGAGAAAAACATATATTTATATCATATTATTGGAATATTTATACGGATGCTTTATACATTGTTTGGATAAATGAACTTAGAAGTGCATTATATATGAATCATAATCTACAGCTGTCATTTAACCTTTTGGAAACAGTGTGCAAAAATCCTCCCGTGCCCATTTTAAGTCCCAGCATGCCCCATTCAGACAATCTTTTGAAATAAAATACGTCATATTTTTTTCATTTTTGAACCTAACAACACAGTTTTTTGACTGAAACTCCTTCCTAACAGAACAAGACTTTGTTTTATTGTGATTTTTGTTGCAGATTCTGATTCTTTAGGTCCTAATCTTTCCATAAAGGTGTCTTATTGACGCTCCAGGAGGCTTTTTTAGGGGAATCTGGCTCATATCATGCTGGATGTTCATAGTTATGATCAAAACATCTTTTAAAAGTGATTTTTTTTTACACATATACATTTTTTTGCCCAATACTTTGCTAAACAAATACATCCAATAAACACAAGTATTGGAATTAATTTGGGGTTCCTACGACGACTCAAACAGGGAAAAAGAGGTCTGTGGTTATTAATTTTCCGCCATAGAAATCATGGCGACGCGACATCTCTAATGTCTAACAAATATAAATAAAGCAGACGCATAAAGTTCATGTGTCGGTCGTTGGTTGGTGGGTTTGTGCGGCAGCCATTCAGTCCACGTCCTGCTCTCCTCTCCGGCTTCAAGATTCCTTGAGATTACTTTTCTCCACCTTGAAGACTTTCTACCTTCCACTTTTAAAGCCTGAACGGAAGGCACACAAAGAAGGTGACATTTCTTTGTTAAGATCTCTTTGAGCTGATATGAATGACTGGGTGTATTAGCCCGCATTATTGCGGGTTTAAATAGGGCATGAGCTCTATTGGGAGCGATATACTTGAAAGAGGAAGGGAAGGTTTAAAAGAGGAGAGGAGCGACTCCCAGACTGACAGCCAGCGTTGCAGAAGACACAGCGCAGTGGGAAAAAACCCCAAACAAAAAACTTACAAATGAAACAACAATCATGGATGTCATTATACTGCCAAATGTGTGTGTGGGAATGGGCCTTCTCATCGTTCACGCCGCAGACAAACGATCTGATGTGTTTTTCCTCCGCAGAAACGATTCGCTGAGGAAATATACATTGATGTGACGCCATCATCGCACATTATCATAAACTATAAACTGAATGTCTCGGAGCTGAAGAAGTGGCGGCGATGGGCGACAGAGGAAAGAGCTTTTTCATGTACTAATAAAACCCCGGGCGAGCATGATTAGGATTTTAAGACACAGGGCCCTGTCCGTAACAGTCCACAGAGCTGTCAATCATCCAAATCCCCCCTGACTCTCCAGTTCACCCCGACAAGGCGACAAACAAAGAGCGTTAAATGAAAAGGCTTCTTTTCAAAAGTGAACATGTCCGAGCCGTTCAATTAGTTCCCAAATGCGCATGAAAAGGATTTATTGTCAGAGAGATGTTGCATTTGTTCAACACAGGTCGCTTTCTGAACGTCACACAACAAATTCAGAGAGCAATAACCTTTTTTTGGGGCGTGCGGGTAATTGTGTTATGTCTCTTAATCGCCTCTAAATCTAATGAACACACCCATCAGCGCAGACTTTACATGTAAATTGCATCAGCAGAGAGAAGAATGTGTTCATTTTCCCAGCAGTCGCTGTTCCCTCGTCCTACTGTTTGCACTTCAGGCATATTATGGATGAGGGATTTCCAGCCGGCTCTCATTTTTTTTTGCCGGCACACACACACACACACACACACACACACAACATCTGCAGGTTTACCAGACCACGATAGACCCCACCAGCGGAGGGGCTTTCATGTGATTGCACTTATCAATCTGACTCTTGATGTGTGAGCACGGAGCGAGAAAGAGAGAGCGGATTACAAATCAGCTGACTCCCCACATTTTCTTCCAAGTGACTTATTAGGAGGGTTATTCTGAGCAGACTGTTGGACCGCAGAGTGTGTGTGTGTGTGTGTGTGTGTGTGGGAGGTTGAGTAAGACCCTCAACAGAGCCAACCCCCCCTCCTCCTCTTCCCTTTCTCACATTGGCAGATTACTTTCGACAACCCTTCTCGGTTTCACTCAATAACAAGCGGAAATGCCCTTTCTGCTTTGCTCAAGGACCTCTCTCCTTTTCCACCCAAAACAATAGTTGTCACCTTCATATTTCATAAGAATAGTTTATCCCCCTGTAATAGTTTCTTGTGTTCAGGTTCTCACAAGGCTGCAGTGTATTTGCAGTTCTTATTTGCAGTATTTTTCCTCACGCAAATCGACGTTGAAATGCTTTAACCCGTTGAAAACTGGAGCTGATCTTGTCTCCTTTTTCCCTGTTTGAGTGTTTTCCACACAAAAAAATTCATTCCTTGTGTTTATTTTAATCATAACTATGAACCTGCAGCATGATATGAGCAAGAATACCCAAAAATGCCTCCTGGAGCGTCAATAAGACACCTTTTTGGAAAGATTAGGACCTAAAGAATCAGAATCTGCAACAAAAATCACAATAAAACAAAGACTTGTCCTGTTAGGAAGGAGTTTCAGTCAAAAAACTGTGTCAGTCGGTTCAAAAATGGAAAAAAATGACGTATTTTATGTCAAAAGATTGTGTGAATGGGGCATGCTGGGACTTAAAATGAGCGCGGGAGGATTTTCGCGTTTCTAAAAGGTTAAAAAACGTCACCGGAAACGTATTGTCTACTTGTTCTGCAGCGGCCGTCTGCTTGTTATGTGGAGCTGAGAGGAGAGGAGGAGGAGGAAGGAGGAGGAAGGAGGTGGAAGGAGGGTTTCCTTTCAGCACGGCTCCTGGTCCAGAGTGCTGTTCCTGTCTGTTATCTGTTCTCGCCGCTCAGCACAAATAAAGGGTTTCCAAAGCCGCACCGTCATCGCCGCTGCACGCTTATACTGAAATAGATTGTCCGCAGACCTCTGTGGAAACATCCACGTGAGAGCTACACAAGAAAAGAAAATAATACTTACAAAACACGTCTCATTGAAAAAAAGCCAAACGTAGTTTTATCTTGTCACATTCGTCACGTAGCTCTCGGTGTGAATTAATCCCGTTCCGAGACGTTTGCGGCGTGAAGCTTGCAGATAATTTGACAATTACGCAGAGGAAAAGGCCAATCACAGGAGGACGGACGTTAGCGGTCCTGTCCGCTGGACAGAGTGGCAGATCCGGCCGCTCCATTACCGAGTTAACAAGTAAACACTACGCGGCTCTTCAGGAGCCCTGGAGCCGAATGCTAGCTGGAGGGAAAGGCTCCTAATGGCCCCTGTGACTGGGGGTAATAGTCTTCTTATCAGAGACAACGAGGCCTAATGACTATGAAACACATCAAGGGGACATAAGCAAATATTGAAATCAGCAAATTGGCGTTGGCCAAAGGGTTACCCCCCCGATGAAGAGTCGATATCACATCAGAACCAGATTACTGGAGGCTCATTAGCCCTTTAAATGTGTGCTGGGAGTCTTTAGCAGTTGTCTGAAAGGCCCTTAACACAGTCTATCACTGCTGTAATGTCCTCATACACATTTAAACTATGACATCCCATTCACCTACCAGTTCCCATCAATTCCTCCTCGCCGGACGAGTTCTGCAGCTGAAGTAATCAGTCTCTAAGTCATTTCCTGAGAGGCTTTTGTGCTTTTCTCGCCTCGCAGGTTTCAATGGATGGTGGTTAAGTCTGGACCGCGGTCCTGCCTGACACCCACTGCACTTTATTACTCGTGTGAGGCGCATTGCCGGTTGCTATATTGCCGGCAACATCACTGCTTTAAGAGGCGTTGTCGTTCCACTCTGTCCACCAGCTGCTGTTATTATTAGTAGTGTTAACGTTTCCATCATTATTCTGCTGACTACTTATCATTTATATCATATGCATTGAATATGTTTGTATTGCACGTCTGTACGATAGATGTAATGTGAAGCATAGACTTCTATACAACCAGAGGAGTCGCCCCCTGGTGGTCAGGAGAGAGAATGCAGCTTTAACACATGAAGCATAGACTTCTATACAACCAGAGGAGTCGCCCCCTGGTGGTCAGGAGAGAGAATGCAGCTTTAACACATAAAGCATAGACTTCTATACAACCAGAGGAGTCGCCCCGTGGTGGTCAGGAGAGAGAATGCAGCTTGAACACATGGAGCATAGACTTCTATACAACCAGAGGAGTCGCCCCCTGGTGGTCAGGAGAGAGAATGCAGCTTTAACACATGAAGCATAGACTTCTATACAACCAGAGGAGTCGCCCCTGGTGGTCAGGAGAGAGAATGCATCTTTAACACATGAAGCATACACTTCTATACAACCAGAGGAGTCGCCCCCTGGTGGTCAGGAGAGAGAATGCAGCTTTAACACGTGAAGCATAGACTTCTATACAACCAGAGGAGTCGCCCCCTGGTGGTCAGGAGAGAGAATGCAGCTTTAACACATGAAGCATAGACTTCTATACAACCAGAGGAGTTGCCCCCTGGTGGTCAGGAGAGAGAATGCAGCTTGAACACATGGAGCATGGACTTCTATACAACCAGAGGAGTCGCCCCCTGGTGGTCAGGAGAGAGAATGCAGCTTTAACACGTGAAGCATAGACTTCTATACAACCAGAGGAGTCGCCCCCTGGTGGTCAGGAGAGAGAATGCAGCTTTAACACATGAAGCATAGACTTCTATACAACCAGAGGAGTCGCCCCCTGGTGGTCAGGAGAGAGAATGCAGCTTTAACACATGAAGCATAGACTTCTATACAACCAGAGGAGTCGCCCCCCGGTGGTCAGGAGAGAGAATGCAACTTTAAGACTCTTTAATGTTCTTTTGCTGTGAATCTTCCTCAAACGACAAAGGAAGGATTTTAATGAAGTGTGTGAACACTTCCAGACTGAAATATCTCAACACCTCTCTGAGGATCATCAACGTCTGCAACACATTTCAAGGATATCCATCTGAGGAAGGAGACCTTACTGACTTCTGGCTTTCAACTTAAAATTGAAACCTTTTTTTTTTTGGGGTGTTGTTGTTGCTGTCGAACAACCGTTTTACGGCTCTTCATGAACCAGGACGCGGGCGTTCACGACCCCCTCAGGAGGAACCTGCGAGAATCCAAATCCCTGCACGTGAGTGACAAGCCTGTTCAGTGCAACCCGACTCCGCGTCCTCTCCTGTTACCTCTCCCCGGCTGGAGATAACCATCAACCTCGCTGTGCTTTCCGTCCTCGCCGGGGCCTGAGAGATTTATTAACTTCAGCGAGCGGCGGCGCAAGGTCTCAGGAATGTGCTCCAGTTTCGTCCATTGAACCTGACGGTGACTGGCACCCACGCCCAACGCGGCAGGCAGCTCCGTCTCGGTAAGCCATGCGTGGGCTGCCGAGTGTGCGGAGCGGTACTCCTGCTTAATATCCGTCTGAGGCCCTCCGAGCTTTGGGGGCGATTGGAAATGAGGATGGGGAGGAGGGGTTGGGGGGGGGGGGGTGGCACAGGAGCCAGGTCCCAGGTGTGCACTTAGCGCCACCTATCAATTCGAGACCCCCGGGGGTTGAGGGAGACGAGAAGTCAGATCAAATCACGATCCGGTGCCGGAGGATGCATTTCGGCCGGCCCTCATTGCTGGCGCTATAGTCACACGATAACGGCGAGGATGAGTCAACGACGGCAGCCGACACATCCGTCCAGGTGATGTGTGGGAACGCGTGAAATTAATCTAGACTCCGGGGCGTTGGGGGGGGGAGGATCGCTCACAATCCCGCGTTTGGAGTCACATCTATGATAAGAGACGACCGGGGAGAACAATAAAAAAGAAAGCGAAAACATCAGCTGCGCTCAAGGAGAAGGGATGACAGCGTGTGAAGCTGCCTGTTATGTGGCTCCCCATGTCCGCCCACTGCTTGGTCCAAGGCTGTCTGCGGCGCTCTGCCACAGGGAGTCTCTCTGTGATACCGCAGAGCTCTTTCTCTCAGTGCGAAGGGAGTCGGGAGCCGGGAGCCGGGTGCCAGAGTCCTGTTATCCAAATCCGTCGGCACGGTCTCATTTAACAGATAAGAGGCTAATCTACAGGGCCGGGTGGGAGATAGACCCCGCCAACACAAGGCCTCGCTTGTCCCTCGCGTCGCCATTCTCCGCATTCCTTCGAACGTGTACGGGCATGTGCAGCCCAACAAAGGCCTCAAGGCTCTTTTTCCTTTACCTTCACCCCCCCTCCAGGCTCAGATGTGCCATGCTATATAGAATGTCTACATCACAATGTGTTTGTGCTGTCTGTCTGCCTGAATTTTTATTATTTTTTTTCATTATAAGAGATTAGAAATGACAGCAGACGCTTCCTTCATATAACTCCAAGCAAACAATCACACAGCTCCAAACAGCGCGCTAACGCCGGCGCTAACACCGGCGCTAACACCTTCCCGTTAGCCTAGCTGATCGGCGGCGGCTCTGAGTGTTTACTGTACGGATGAAATGAAGACGTGTGAGGGCTCGACACATCCTCTGCAATGACGATGGTCTCTAAAACATCCAGTCAGTGGGGCTTATCAGTCTTTTCCTCCATTATTAACGCGGTCCATTGTACAAATTCTCCAACGGCTAACTTTCCCCCAGCAAGTCTTATTTTGCTTTTTGGATAAAAGAAGGAAAAGTTCTCAAGTGTTCAGCCACAGAAGAACGTAGCAGCGTCTTCCTTTTTAAATCCAGGACCGTCGGATCAAAACAAGAAGCACGCTCGACGCTAGCGAGACGTTTCAGCGCCGAGCGGCCCGTCATCCGCGCGGCACCACATTGTGGCTATGCTAGTTAGCTTCCAGTTGAAGGCACGGCACCGAACGAGTGAAGGGTTGAGAACCAATGAATAAACAATGGTTTCAATAATCAAAGCCCGGGGCTTAGAAACTGGCACAAACTGGCACGCTAACCAGCTCCCTGTCCGTGTTGCTCGGGGATTGTTCTTGATCCTTTTGTGAGCAAACATTCTGCCTTTATCTTTTGGTTTCGGGGCATTTTTCAGAGCGTACGGCACAAAACGTTCGTACCTTCACGCTCAACACAAAGCAGCACGAAAGCAGTTCACTAATCCGCTGCTGCGCCGTGGAGCTCCTGTAGCTCCCAGTTAGCAAAAAAGACGTTCATAATGAAACGCTGGCGTGCGAATTCATTTCAATGTCAGCTAACGAGCTATCGAGCTAACTTTCAGTACTTTTCAAAGTCACTCCAAAGAATGTACTTCCGTGGTATTATGGTATTGTGTACAAGTGCAGTATTGTGCTCCAGCACATATCTCATTACCGTTGTTCCCACTCCAGTGCACCTTGGAGATCAAAAGCTGTTTGAAGGTATGAAGGTGTACGCTTCATACCGGACACATGAGACTCAGCAGATACGCCCGGCCCTCCAGTTTAAGAGCTTTGACGGGGCCCCGCCGCAGGAAGCTACTCGTCATTATGTTCAAAGTTCATTTTAACACTTTGCTGTTTAAGGTCGAGACGCTACAGGCAAAACACATTGTTTTTCTTTACGGTGGTTATTTTTGGCTATTCATAAATACACATTTTGTATCGATTACATTTCTTTTTAGAACTTTAATATGTCAAAAAAATGTTTTTTTTTTAGTGTGGCTTTTTTTCCGATTTCTGTGGAGGCAGTTTATGCAAATTAGCAACTATTTAATGTTTCATATCTGCACATTTAAACACAGAAACTTTGTAATTACAACAACTCATTGTTTCAACAATGAGTTAAAACAATGTCATGCAGACCTCTGTCACATAAAAAGGTTATGCTAAATTCACCTTAAAATGCAAAATGAAGCGTTTACAATATGAAATATGCTCCATCACATTTCCCTCAACAGAAGATTGAATATTTGAGGAACTAAAAATGCAGGATTGAAAAACAACACTGTGGTTTCTTATTTCCACTTCTTTTCATGTGGTTTAAGAAAGAAAAAAGAAACCTCTGTGAAATGAAAGCCGGGACTTTCCCTCCTTTCCTCCCTCCCTGTACTTATCAGATCAGATTCCTGCTTTCAGGCCGTTTCCAACCACAACACACGAAGCCACAGCGCCATAACGCGGCCCGCTCCGCTCACCAGCGCACCTGCTCATGACGCAGGATCACCTGGTGTGGTGCCGACGGCCTGCAGCAGCTCTTCCTCTCACATCTGCATGAGCTCACCCTCAGTTCCTTTCACACTCTGCATTCAGGCGCCTTCGACCCAGAGCCGAGGTCTCGTTATCGAGACAGTTTTTCCTGCATGATCGCGGAAAAAAAAAAAAAAAAGGACCTGCAAGAAATCTTTTTATTTTTTTATGAAGTGCTTCAATTCAAAGTGGAACACGGTTTTTAAACAAAGCTTCATTCATCTGACTGCAGGAGGAGACTCATTATTATTAAATGAAAGAGAAACTCTGCAGTAATCTGTCTCTTAGAACAAAACTACGAAGGGTATTATGACAAGTCCTGTCTCTGAACCCGTCCTTTTAAAGTCCCATCTTCAGGTTTAAGTGATGCCGTGAGACGCTGTTCAGGTGAGATTACATCTGAAGACAAAAGGATCGCTTTGCTGCTTAAATCAATGTCATGGCGGATCCGGAGAGACACTTTTTAAAGCTGGAATTAAATGAGACGTAGTGGTTCTATTATCTGAGAATCACACTAAACAATGTGGCGTAATGGTGTTTACTGGTTCCAAGGTGGACTCGTGCACTTCTTCGCAGCGTTGAAGGACAGGTGACGATACCTGAGAGGCGAGAGCGTTGGTGAATAACTCATTTTAATAACTCGCCGCATTTTCCTGGCTGTGCTTGGGTTTGACCTCTCCGTCTCTGTAACCACACACTGCTCCTGCAAACCATGACCCGCAAGAGCTCACAAGTACACGGGTTTATGTAATCTTTTCATGTTTTTGTTCACTGTGACCCTCCTGTCACATTTCTCATGAATACAACATTAGTTCAGAACTGCATTAGTCAAAAGATGAGCACACATTTGCAGCACAGGAAGGGGAATAATGGAGGCAACCCAAAGGGAGAGGTCACCCTCAAATCAAAAATACATATTTCTCCTGTTGCAGTTTGGATTGTTTTGATGTGAGTTGTCCAGTTTTGGACATGGAGACGAATACAAGATAGAAGTCTATGCTTCATGTGTTAAAGCTGCATTCTCTCTCCTGACCACCAGGGGCCGACTCCTCTGGTTGTATAGAAGTCTATGCTTCATGTGTTAAAGCTGCATTCTCTCTCCTGACCACCAGGGGGCGACTCCTCTGGTTGTATAGAAGTCTATGCTTCATGTGTTAAAGCTGCATTCTCTCTCCTGACCACCAGGGGGCGACTCCTCTGGTTGTATAGAAGTCTATGCTTCATGTGTTAAAGCTGCATTCTCTCTCCTGACCACCAGGGGGCGACTCCTCTGGTTGTATAGAAGTATATGCTTCATGTGTTAAAGCTGCATTCTCTCTCCTGACCACCAGGGGGCGACTTCTCTGGTTGTATAAAAGTCTATGCTTCATGTGCAAAGCTGCATTCTCTCTCCTGACCACCAGGGGGCGACTCCTCTGGTTGTATAGAAGTCTATGCTTCATGTGTTAAAGCTGCATTCTCTCTCCTGACCACCAGGGGGCGAGTCCTCTGGTTGTATAGAAGTCTATGCTTCATGTGTTAAACCTGCATTCTCTCTCCTGACCACCAGGGGGCGACTCCTCTGGTTGTATAGAAGTCTATGCTTCATGTGTTGAAGCTGCATTCTCTCTCCTGACCACCAGGGGGCGACTCCTCTGGTTGTATAGAAGTCTATATAAATGACTCTACTTCTCTCTTGATGTATTCCCTCAGTAAACATTGTAAACATGAGTTTATGTCTCAATCTCTAGTTTCAAGTCTTCTTCTATACAGCATGATGTTCATTTAATAAATTATGATAATTTAGAGTCAAACAGACCATAAAGCAGCGGACGCTTTAGGGGCGGGGCTACAAGGTGATTGACAGGTCTCTGCCGCTACCAGACACGTATACACGCCACTGAAACTCGGTATCAGACTCAGGAACAACAGATTCTCTGCAGGCTCCTCACATTATTTCCATATTGTCGGTTGATATGTGAAATATATCAGTTACAGTTTTTAAGCAGAGAACTTCGGTGACAGCTGAACGCTGAACGCTGGGATGAATATCAAATGTTTCCTCTTCGATGGCGATCTCCGCTTTGATGGAAATATCAAACACACAACTAACAGTGTCTTTAATCACACGCAGCCTCCTGCGGTTCAGCTCATCTCTTCTTCCAGCTGACAAAGACGTTTCTGCTGTAACCTCCATCTTTAATTAATGCCCCTCATTTCATCTGATGCGCTATTGATCATTCTGTGTGTGTGTGTGTGTGTGTGTGTGTGTGTGTGTGTGTGTGTGTGTGTGTGTGTGTGTGTGTGTGTGTGTGTGTATATGTATGTATGTATGTGTCTGTGTGTAAGACTGTGTGTGTGTTTATATGTATGTGTCTGTGTGTGTGTATGTATGTGTGTGTGTACGTGTATGTGTGTATGTATGTATGTGTGTATGTATGTATGTATGTATGTATGTGTGTATGTGTGTGCGTATATGTATGTGTGTGTGTGTGTATATGTGTGTGTGTGTGTAAGACTGTGTGTGTGTGTGTGTGTGTATGTCTGTATGTATGTGTGAGTGTCAGTATGTGTGTGTGTAGGTGTATATGTATGTGTGTGTGCGTGTGTGTGCGTGTGTGCGTGTATGTATGTATGTGTGTGTGTAAGAGTGTTTGTGTGTATATGTGTGTGTATGTATGTATGTGTGTGTGTGCGTGTAAGAGTGTGTGTGCGTGTGTGTGTGTCTGTATGTGTGTGTGTGTGTGTGTGTGTGTGTGTGTGTGTGTGTGTGTGTATGTCTGTATGTATGTCTGTATGTATGTGTGTATGCGCATGTGTGTGTAAGTGTGTGTGTGTATGCCTGTATGTATGTGTGTATGCGCATGTGTGTGTGTGTGTTTTCCTTGTTACAGGATAGTTTATCAAATCAAATCCAACTGGAAATTCGATAGTGATGTCAAATTCATACATGGCATGCACACATTGCCCCCCCCGCCCCTCTCCCTCTCCCACACACACACACACACACACACACACACACACCCTCTTGGCATGCACACATTGTGTATCATCGCTTGTCTGGAAGCTTTCAGGCTCAACAAACGCCTCTTACACTACATATCTCTTCTCTGCTCCCCTTCTATCTTCTCTCATCCTCTCCTCTCCTATCTAGTCTCCTCTCCTCTTCCTCTTCCCTCCTTCCCCTTTTAGTCTCTTCTCCTCTCTTCTCCTCTCCTTGTCCTCTCATCTCCTCCCGTCTTTCGTCTCCTCTCTCGTCTCGTATCTTTTTCTCTCTCCTCCTCTCTCCTCTTCTCCTCCCCTCCTCTCCTCTTGAGGTCACATGACGTGTCGGCCCTTTCATTAAAGTCTCCTCCTCTCCTCTCCTTTCCTCTCTCGTCTCCTCTCCTCTTCTCCTCCCCTCCTTTCCTCTTGAGGTCACATGACGTGTCGGCCCTATCATTAAAGTCTCCTCCTCTCTTCTCCTCTCCTCTCTCGTCTCCTCTCCTCTTCTCCTCCCCTCCTTTCCTCTTGAGGTCACATGACGTGTCGGCCCTATCATTAAAGTCTCCTCCTCTCTTCTCCTCTCCTCTCTCGTCTCCTCTCCTCTTCTCCTCCCCTCCTTTCCTCTTGAGGTCACATGACGTGTCGGCCCTTTCATTAAAGTCTCCTCCTCTCCTCTCCTCTCCTCTCTCGTCTCCTCTCCTCTTCTCCTCCCCTCCTTTCCTCTTGAGGTCACATGACGTGTCGGCCCTTTCATTAAAGTCTCCTCCTCTCCTCTCCTTTCCTCTCTCGTCTCCTCTCCTCTTCTCCTCCCCTCCTCTCCTCTTGAGGTCACATGACGTGTCGGCCCTTTCATTAAAGTCTCCTCCTCTGCAGCGGTTTGATCTCCAGGTCTTTAATTCTCCTTCAAGCTCTTTTTCATGTCCATCAAACTCTCTTTGTCCAAACCTAAGTCGAACTTTTCTGTTCAAGAAGTCGCAGGCGAGTCGCAGGCGAGTCGCAGGCGAGTCGCAGGCGAGTCGCAGGCGAGTCGCAGGCGAGTCGCAGGCGAGTCGCAGGCGAGTCGCAGGCGAGTCGCAGGCGAGTCGCAGGCGAGTCGCAGGCGCTACAAGAGCTACAAGAGCTACAAGAGCTACAAGAGCTACAAGAGCTACAAGAGCTACAAGAGCTGCGAGCTAGAAGATGTGTATAAGTAGGTGTGTATTAGAAGGTGTGTATTAGAAGGTGTCTATTAGAAAGTGTGTAGTAGAAGGTGTGTATTAGATGGTGTGCATTAGAAGGTGTGTATTAGACGGTGTTTATTAGAAGGTGTGTCTTAGTAGGTGTGTATTAGAAGGTGTGTATTAGATGGTGTGTATTAGGTGTGTCTTAGTAGGTGTGTAGTATAATGTGTGTATTACAAGGTGTGTATTAGAATGTGTCGTAGGATATGTGTAGTAGAATGTGTGTATTACAAGGTGTGTATTAGAATGTGGAATGTGTGTCGTAGAATATGTGTATTAGAAGGTGTGTATTAGAAGGTGTGTATTAGAATGTGTGTATTAGACGGTGTGTATTAGAAGGTGTGTCTTAGTAGGTGTGTATTAGAAGGTGTGTAGTAGAATGTGTGTATTACAAGGTGTGTATTAGAATGTGTGTCGTAGAAATGTGTAGTAGAATGTGTGTATTACAAGGTGTGTATTAGAATGTGTGTCATAGAATATGTGTATTAGAAAGTGTGTAGTAGAAGGTGTGTATTAGATGGTGTGTATTAGAATGTGTGTCTTAGTAGGTGTGTATTAGAAGGTGTGTAGTAGAATGTGTGTATTACAAGGTGTGTATTAGAATGTGTCGTAGAATATGTGTATTAGAAGGTGTGTATTAGGTGTGTAGTAGATGGTGTGTATTAGAAGGTGTGTAGTAGAAGAATCATTTCCATGCATCTCCCTGTGAAGATGCTGTTGCTTTGAAGTGAGTGCATTGTTCTGAACAATGGGCGTGAGGGAGAGTTTGGACAGAACAGACTGGAGCTGGAATACTGATATGAGAGTTATTATATCAAGGCTAGGTTTGCATAAAGTCCATAGGGACAAGTCACCACCAAAGTTTGGACCAAAATATTTGCATACTCACTCGTCTGCAATAGTATAGAAACTTTGAAACAGATTTTTCACTGTTAATAGTATAATACTATGTTCATTGCCCAGAAGAGTGAAAAATCCATGTCCATGTTTTCCAATGCGCCCTCAAGACAGCGAGTGAGAAAGTGGCAAGTCAGAAACACGCAAGTTAAATGCAGAATGAGAGCTGAGAGCAGTCTGACACGGTAAGCTGCGACAAGGAAACATGCTTTAAGAGGCATGAGACGACCTTTCCTCTGAAGCGTCACCTGAAGCAACGTCTGTTTCTGATGACGGAGGATCAGCTGATCAAGAAAATATCAATGTTCTGCAAACATGATGAAAACACAAGAGTTCTTCTGTTTGCTCTCAGTTTATTTGAATGTGTGCTGTTGACGCTCTTTCTGTGGAACACAGACAGTAACTCTTCCTCAGGACTTCATGCTGATTGGTCGCAGGCAATTTCAAACAAACAGGAGTGAAAATAGAAAATATGGAAATCAAAATATTCATTTGAATATGTTTCTGTATCTAAAGTTGCCCCAACACACACCTGACATGTACTTGTACAAGTACTTACTGTACTACAGAAATAATTCCTCAGTTTATATGGACATAACTTTGTTTATAAAGTTATGTCCTATTGAAGCAAAAGAAGCATCATCACAATGAAAACACACATTACCGATAGAATTATGATGTAAAAACTACAGCAGAATGTTCTTCATGATCAAAAGTAAAAGCACTCGTTCTGCAGAATGAACTCTTTAGAGAGCTTTAATGTAATAAACATGTTATTGCATCATTATTATTAACATTCTTCTACAAAACAATGCACCACAATTAATAAGATTAGCACACACTTTGTAATAAACATCTTACTCTTTGGTTCGTCCCCAGAGGAGAACCCTCTTTGGTTCCAGGGAGAACCTTTCCTCAAGGTTCCTTTACACAGAGTTCTACCTAGAACTAAGCATCAAGAGTTTTACCCAGAACCACATATGAAGGTTTCTACCTTTAAGGGTGCAAACAAGATCCCACACAGGTTTCCAACAGGAACTAAAGGTCCTCTCTAGAACTCACTACGGGGTCCTCATGAGGTCCATACAGGACTTTGGTTCTTTCTACCACTGATTGAGAGCAAGAGGAGGAAGAAAGGGAGGAAGAGGAGGAGAAAGGAAGCCTGTGAGCAGAGTGGACTGAAGGAACATTACAGCTCATCTCTTCCCTTCTTCCTGCTCTTCTTCTTTTCCTTGTGGAAGACTTTTCCATCCGCCTGCTTCTTCCAGCTCAGCTTGATGTCGTCGTCGTGCCCCTGGTCCTTCAGCTTCTGTTTGAGCTGAGAGACAAACACATTGAGAGAAGAAGTCTTCAGTAAAGCTGTTTCTCTGCATCCTGTCTCACACTGTCCTCATGTGGAAGCTCTGCTGGAGAAGAACTCTGGTTTCCACTAGAGCAGCTCTGTTGTTTCATGTTGTCTGGACACAAGTCTACCTTCAGTCATGACGTGTCCACGTCTGCACAGAGCACCTTTACATTGTTCTTAGTAGTGCACTACCTCACATGTATCACCTGCTGGTTCTGTTGTTACTGAGAGGAAGATGTACCTGCTTCAAGAGGTCCTCCATCACCACAGGGTCATTCAGATCCACAGAGGAGCTGCTTTTCTGCAGCCTCACTTTCACCACTCGCTTTGCAACAGGCTCAACGTCTGAAACACAAACAACCTTCATCAGTCACGACATGTCTGCTGATGATCATCAACGTCCTGGAATGTTTAACACTTTGAATCATAAAAGAGAAAAGTTTGGTCATTTTCCATCATTTCTATCTACTTTTAATGTTTTGGGGTAGTTTTTTTCTTTTTACTGTATCTGCAAATGAAGCAAACCTAAGTCCTCATGTCAGTCCTGAGTGAATGATAGCTTACCTCTGTAGCAGATGAACGCTGACATGACGTCACACTTCAGGGACTCCCAAAGTCCATCGGCACTAAAATCTGCTGACACACAATCCTCAGAGAACTGACGAGGCCCCAGAGGTTTCCAGTTCCTAAACGAGGAGTCACTTCCATCAGACCACTTCCTTCCGTCACTGAAGAGGCCGATCCAGGCTCTGTCTCCTTTGGAAATCACATTCAGTACCTTCTGGTTCTCCTCCAGGTTCCTCACTATGGCCAGGTCTGTGTGATGTTCTCTGCAGTAGCTCTGGGCCTCATTCCAGTTCATCAATGTGTAAATGAAGACAAATGTCTCAATGGGCCCTGAAAGTAGAGCAGAGTGAAGTGCTGAGTAGAGGAACCATAACAGACTACATGATGCAGGTCCTCTGTAGTCTCAGTCTAGTCCTGGTCCTCTGTAGTCTCAGTGTAGTCCTGGTCCTCTATAGTCTCAGTCTAGTCCTGGTCCTCTATAGTCTCAGTCTAGTCCTGGTCCTCTATAGTCTCAGTCTAGTCCTGGTCCTCTATAGACCTCCATCAGTAACAAGACCACCAGAGAGAAGATGGTCTGGTTGTATAGAGTTCTTCTTAAAGATCCTCATCAGAGCCACCGGGTCGAATTCTGGTGAAACCAGATGACGTCATGCAGGTTCACCAGAACCTCCTTCAGCTCAGACTCCAGCAGAGACCAGTCAAATGAGGCTCTCCTCCTCTTCCTCTTCCTCTTTAGTCCACAGGAGGCGCCTCATCAACACAACATGACAGTTTGTCATAGTAACTTTAATATTCTCACCTTTGGCATCAAAGCAGACTGAGTTCTGGGCACCATAACATCTGTCGTTGTTCCAGCTCCCATCTGAATAGATATACACACAGTCTTCTTTTCCATAGTTGTTTGGTTCTCCAGGATGCCATCGTCTGAACTCTGTCTCTCTGGGTTTGTAGAAGCTTGAGTTTGTCAGTGACCACCTCCAGCTGGTGTGCAGTCCTATCCAGGCTCTCTGAAAGCAACATTTCATTGTGATATCAAGAACCAGACTTTCAGATATTTTTACTTCTCATGTACAGTCTTGATTCTAACGATCAGTCTGATTTATTATTTCAAGTCTGTCTTAAAACAATATTCAAGTGCTAATATGAACAGTGAAAAGGTTTTATTTCTGTCATCACTCCTGCTGTTCATAATGGACTAAGAGTCTCACAGCGTGGTGACGGCTGAGCTGCTGGCTAGCAGCTAATGATGCTAACAGCTACCAATGCTAGCAGCTGACAATGCTAACATTTAACAACTAACGATAATAACAGCTAAAGATGCTAGAAGCTAATCATTTAACTAAAATACTCAAGTAAAGTACAAGTACACACTTGTGTCCAGTTCATTTGAATACTTTGTCAAACTTTCAGACCGCCTGTCACTGACGTAATAACACTCACGGAGACGGAGGCGGCCATTTTGCTTGAACTCAGCGTTGCCTTCAGGGTCTCCAGGTCCTGCGGGTCTCGTATGGTGGCCAGGTCCATGTAGTTCTCTCTGCAGTGACGCTGTGCTTCCGTCATGCTCTTCAGCTCTTTAACAACATGGTATTGACGTACAGCAGCTGATGAGACGGCACACAGCCCTGATGACACACAACATGCTGATGACATCACCTCTTTATGGATGTTAAACACATGCATTAAGTGACATATCCCTGAACACCACACAGCTCAGCCCAGAGTCCCTGAACACCACACAGTTACATCAGATAGCCGGCTGCATCCTATTGCACAACAAGCCTAATTTACGAAAAAATAATTCTCTTTTTTTTAAACTTGAACTTAGTTATCTCTGCAACCACAACGTTCATGAACTTCATTTAAAGTTCTGCAATAGTGTAACCCCTGTGAGGAGTAAGTAAGTAAGTAAGTAATAAAGTAAGTAAGTTCGATTTAAGTACTTAACGGGTCCTCTATAGGACCTGGTAAGTACTTTATATATATATATATATATATATATATATATATATATATATATATATATATATATATATATATATATATATATATATATATATATGTATATACAGGTACAAATACATGTAACCATACAAAAAAAGAAAATAAGACAAACTAATAAATAATACTGTTGATGATACCCACCCCTCACCCCTCCTTTATGTGTGAGTATTATACAAGGGGATGTATTATATTATTACAATTACATAAATTGTTGGATATATTTTAAGCTGTAGACAAACATATTGATTACATTAATATTAATAACTTAACTCATGAATGCAAAGGATCATTTCACATTCAAGTAAAAAAGATGAAGAAAGAAGGAAAGTTAGAGGAAAGTCACAGGAACAAATTATTAAACAATATTATTATAATGCTGAAGATGGTAAAGAATATAAAGATATTAAAGTCTTGCCTGACAGAAGGAGGACGCTCAGGAGAAGTTTGTCCATCCTCGTCTCCTCTCTCTCCTCTCTGTCCACTCGTCTCCTCTCTCTCCTCTCTGTCCACTCGTCTCCTCTCCTCTCGTCTCCTCTGTCAGGCTGTGACTGTTGAGCTTCATCTCATATAAAATTATAAAGGACTCATTTGCTTAAACCCACCTATCTTTAGGCGTTTCCTCTCATCGTCATATCAAACTAAAAGAGTGTGTCTCTGCAGCCACGAGGGCTGTTTGAATCATGTTGTTATAATTAAAGGAACACATGTGAGATGTTGTTGATGTGTAAATATCAGTCTACATGTTTCTGGTTAAGAGGAAATGAAGATGACACAGAAAGAAATGAAAAGGTTTCAGGTCCATATAAATATAATAATACATTCATAAGGAATGACTTTCAGCATGATGATGTGTTACTGCTTTGACGATGGCGCTTGGAGAACAACGGCAAGGGCCCGCGAGCTGAACCAGGAAGTACTTGGAGTCGAGATACCGGATCTCAGACCCTTAGCAGTAGAGGGGCTCCAGTCGAAAGAGGGAGGGTTTAAGAGGCATCAGACGACCTTTCCTCTGAAGCGCCTCGTGAAGCAACGTCGGTTTCTGATGACGGAGGATCAGCTGATCAAGAAAATATCAATGTTCTGCAAACATGATGAAAACACAAGAGTTCTTCTGTTTGCTCTCAGTTTATTTGAATGTGTGCTGTTGACGCTCTTTCTGTGGAACACGGACAGTAACTCTTCCTCAGGACTTCATGCTGGCTGGTCGCAGGCAAATTCAAACACACAGGGGTGAAACAGAACATACGGAAATCAAAATATTCATTTGAATATGTTTGTGTGTCTAAAGTTTCCCCGACACACACCTGACATACTTGTACAAGTCTCCAGCAGGAAGATGAAGGGCGTCCATGTCCTCTATAGTCTCAGTGTAGTCCTCGTCCTCTATTGTCTCAGTCTAGTCCTGGTCCTCTATAGTCTCTGTGTAGTCCTGGTCCTCTGTAGACCTCTATCAGGTACCATCCTCATCCATAGTCCTCGTCACCCACCCTCCTCAGCAAACTAGTTCAAGCCGGTGACTTAAGGAATGAGGTCGTAGTTCGGCTGAGGAATGATCTGTCTCATCTCTCAAGTGCACTCCTTTCACCTGTTGAAATAATTATATTCATGTATACATGTTGCACATGACTGTGGGTAACATGTATGGAGTCAACCAGACAAAGCTACATGGGAAACCCCATGAGCCACCAAAAACCACTGAGGATGCAACCAACAAACCAGTATGAGACTGGAACAGTCAGGACACAGAACCCACGAGGCCGCTGAAGTCATGGAGTGCAAATGTTCTGCAATAAGAGGACTGTGAACAGTTTACTATCCACACGTATGAAGCCTCTTTGGCGCCAAATTGCACCATTGAAGTGTCATACACCATGTGTGGGACCTGCAGGGGCAGCTACAGCTGGTCGTGCTCGAGTCTGCTGCTGGTGTAGTTCCTCAGATTAGCCACTAGATGGAGACATAGGATACATGGATGTGCCTTGCACATCACCTCATCACCTCATCTCCTTATCACCTTATCTTCTCATCCCCTCATCACCTCAGCTCCTCATCACCTCATCACCTCATCTCCTTATCACCTTATCTTCTCATCCCCTCATCACCTCATCACCTCATCACCTCCTCACCTAACCTCCTCATTACCTCATCACCTCATCTCCTCCTCACCTCCTCATTACCTCATCTCCTCATCTCCTCATCTCCTCATCACCTCATTACCTCATCTCCTCATCACCTCATTACCTCATCTCCTCATCACCTCATCTCTTCATCACCTTATCTCCTCATTACCTCATCTCCTCATTACCTCATCACCTCATCTCCTCATCACCTCATTTCCTCATCACCTCATCACCTTATCTCCTCATTACCTCATCTCCTCATTACCTCATCTCCTCATCACCTCATCTCCTCATCACATCATCTCCTCATTACCTCATCTCCTCATCACCTTATCACCTTATCTTCTTATCTTCTCATCTCCTCATCTCCTCAACACCTCATCACCTCCTCACCTAACCTCCTCATTACCTCATCACCTCATCTCCTCCTCACCTCCTCATTACCTCATCTCCTCATCTCCTCATCTCCTCATCACCTCATTACCTCATCTCCTCATCACCTCATTACCTCATCTCCTCATCACCTCATCTCTTCATCACCTTATCTCCTCATTACCTCATCTCCTCATTACCTCATCACCTCATCTCCTCATCACCTCATTTCCTCATCACCTCATCACCTTATCTCCTCATTACCTCATCTCCTCATTACCTCATCTCCTCATCACCTCATCTCCTCATCACATCATCTCCTCATTACCTTATCACCTTATCTTCTTATCTTCTCATCTCCTCATCTCCTCAACACCTCATCACCTCATCTCCTCATCTCCTCAACACCTTATCTTCTCATCTCCTCATCTCCTCAACACCTCATCACCTTATCTCCTCATCTCCTCATCACCTCATCTCCTCATCAATTCACACCTCATCTCCTCATCACCTCATCTCCTCATCACCTTATCTTCTCATCTCCTCAACACCTCATCTCCTCAACACCTCATCACCTCATCTCCTCATCTCCTCAACACCTTATCTTGTCATCTCCTCAACACCTCATCACCTTATCTCCTCATCTCCTCATCACCTCATCTCCTCAACACCTTATCTCCTCATCTCCTCATCTCCTCATCTGCTCAGTAAAGCCGGCTGGCTTCCTTCACGTCTGCAAATCATTGAGCTGCTTTTTTACAAGTGGAAATGTATTTTTTTTTTCTTTTCTGGGCATGAAGAAGAGTTGTTCACTTTATGTTGTTTGTCATACACGTTTCTTTGTGTTTCATTTGTGTTTTTTGTGTTTCATTGTTTTTTACTTAGGATTCATTCTGTAAAAGAGCAACTGCATGAAGCAAACTTTTGTCTTGAATCTCAAGAAAAACGAATAAAACACTGAATTTTATTTACAGGCTTAACACCTCGGGTCCATGACCCTGTAAAGCTGAACGTCTAAGTAATTAAACAGATTAGGTAGCGTCTACTCAACGTTTAAACAAAGTTCTATTAACTTAATTTAAGTTGGTGTAACATGTTCTTCCTTTGTGAGTAATTTTAACTCATCATTTTTGATTTAATGGAACTATTTTGTGTAAAGGTCAGTATAATTAAAGGCATAACTTAAGTACAACTTAATAGAATTAATATAATGTACATACTAAGACTAATAAAGTTCTGTTATGTCTATTGTTTCAGCAGGAGATAAAAGAATTATTTAAAAAAATCATATAAAAATACACACCATGAATCCCCCCCCCCCCCCCTTCCTCCCTGCCTTTACTTCTCTCTCGTGACGTCGCATCAGGTGCATTGTGGGTAATACTCCGCTAGATGTCGCTGTGTGAGAGACATCCCGCTCTCGCATCACAAACTTAATGAGAAAACGCAGAAGAGCTTTAACGCGCGTGGTCTCGCTGTGTAACCCGGATGTAGACTGTCGTCTGGTCTCAGACGGTCTGCAGCCGGACAGCAGACACCTGTCCGCAGGTGAGGGCGGTCACCTGACTTTACATAAATATATAACCATGGATTATAGCAGCGATGCTTTGTAAAACAACAACAACAACAACAACAACAACAAACCAGGATGCAGGTGCGCTCATGTTGCCTCTGAACACCTTCACGGACACGCGATGTCGCACACGTACAGTCCGACTGATACCGCGCGCGCACGCGCACGAATCCGCACGATCCTCGCACGTGTCAACCTGCGGCGCGACGCAGAGGAGCCGCGCGCCCCCCGCAGAGGAGGAAGGTCCTGCGGGGACGCAAACACACCGAGGCTCTGACTTTTTGCATTCATTCATTTTGTTGTATATTGATTTATTATTGATGGATCTTTCATCCAGAGAGCGCGCGCTCATCTCCTCGGTGAGCGCGCGCTCGCGGGGGTTGGTCGCCGCCTGCGTCTCTCAGCGTTGTGCGGAGTGCGCGCGTCTCTCTCCCTCCCTCCCTCCCCTCTCTCCCTCCCCCCTTCTCTCTCTCTCTCCGCGCACAGCCTCAGTGTGCAGACACACCGGGAGGACAGTGCGCACTACCCGTCCTCTTCATCGGACTCTATGTGGATACAAAGCGCGGCCGCCGCACACCTCCATGGGGATACTTTAGTGGGAACCGCAGCCCCGAGACCTTTTACATGAAAACAGGTGAGTGAACGTTTGGTTTCAGGTTGTTAAAAAGGGAAAAGAGGCTCATCCTGTCCGCAGTTGTTAAACTTGAAGCAGCTCTCTGGTGACATTCGTGGTTTCTGTCACACAGAGAGGCGCGCGCGTGTTTTATGTTACCTTCAAACTCTTAATGAGACATCTCTGATTTAAAGCTGTCTCCATTCTCCTGTCCTTCAAGCCCACAGCAGGCTCGAATGTTGTGATTTATATAAGATTATAAGATTATTCTTCTCTTACATATGAGAGAATAAAAGTCTTTTTTTCTGGTTTATGAGAAGACGAGATGCTGGATTTCATACGCAAAGTGACTGGGACGTTAAATCAGCATATGGCACAAAGTCACCAGATGAGCAGGGGGTGGGGTGTGTGTGTGTGTGTGTGTGTGTGTGTGTGTGTGTGTGTGTGTGTGTGTGTGTGTGTGTGTGTGTGTGTGAGACCCTGGGGACAATTGGTCCCTTGTGTGTTTTATGATAATGCAAGTGGACTCCCGTTGGCCCGGCCGGTCCCGAACACAAAGATCACTCTCAACAAGTACTGGAGGCGCCTGCTCGCTGCTGAGGCAGCGTGTGTGTGTGTGTGTGTGTGTGTGTGTGTGTGTGTGTGTGTGTGTGTGTGAGACAGCACCATTATTCACCAGAAGGCCTAATTGCATTAGTTTTTGTTTTTTCTTACATCGGATGGAAAAACTGTCTTGTTAAGATGAGCCAGATGGACACACACACACAGACACACACACGCACACACACACACGCACACACACACACCGTGCAGATGCTGTTTGGCTGGACATGTTTGACTCCATCGACCGTGTGGTCCTCGCTCTTTGTATTGTGTGAGTTACATGTTGAGGTACATGTGGTTTATTTATTATTGTAGTTTTGATTTTCATGTTTAATTTGATACCTAACATGTTTTTTTTTATTCATACCATGTTTTCTTCTTGATTTGTACCTTGTGACCTGATATAAAAGCTCACTCTTGGATAAAGTGGAGTTCACGTGAATACACACACACTTTAAATTTGTCCAAATACAGTGGTTATATTTCGGTATCTGAGGGGTTATGTTTCACTGAGCAGAGACCAGACTGATGTTTCTCCACCAGCTGGAATGAAATGAATGGCGTCCATTGTTTCCTCTCTCTTTTCATACCACTCACATGTTTTGCATTTTACGGCCTCGAGTCGTCCTCTTTGGACCCGAGTGAAACGTAGAAGACGGACGACGTTCTGCTGGAGGATCAATACAGCTCAGAGAAGAAGGAACAGCTGATGGACCAGCAGCTGATCCAGGCAGGAAATCACCTTCTGGCTGCCGAGGGAACATGAGAGAACATGGAGAGAGAACATGGAGAGAACATGAGAGAACATGGAGAGAGAACATGGAGAGAAAACATAAGAGAGAACATGAGAGAACCTGGAGAGAAAACATAAGAGAACATGGAGAGAACATGGAGAGAGAACACGGAGAGGGAGAACATGAGAGAACATGGAGAGAGAACACGAAGAGGGAGAACATGAGAGAGAACACAGAGAGAGAACATGGAGAGAACACGGAGAGAACATGAGAGAACATGGAGAGAGAACACGGACACAAGCGGAGGATTCATTATTTTATTGTTTTCAGGTGTGTTGCGTCACATGACCTGAAGAAGCTTAACATTTAAACAATATCCTGTGTGTGTGTGTGTGTGTGTGTGTGTGTGTGTGTGTGTGTGTGTGTGTGTGTGTACGTGTACGTGTATGTGTGTGTATACGCTGTTTATTCCTAAAGAACAGGATAAACAAATTGATACGAGAGGAGCTCACACCTTTAAGAGGAGCTCACATCTTTTAGAGGAGCTCACATCTTTTAGAAGAGCTCACATCTTTAAGAGGAGCTCACATCTTTTAGAGGAGCTCACATCTTTTAGAGGAGCTCACATCTTTTAGAGGAGCTCACACCTTTAAGAGGAGCTCACACCTTTAAGAGAAGCTCACACCTTTAAGAGGAGCTCACATCTTTTAGAGGAGCTCACATCTTTTAGAGGAGCTCACATCTTTTAGAAGAGCTCACATCTTTTAGAAGAGCTCACATCTTTTAGAGGAGCTCACATCTTTTAGAAGAGCTCACATCTTTTAGAAGAGCTCACATCTTTTAGAGGAGCTCACATCTTTTAGAAGAGCTCACATCTTTTAGAGGAGCTCACATCTTTTAGAAGAGCTCACATCTTTTAGAAGAGCTCACATCTTTTAGAGGAGCTCACATATTTTAGAGGAGCTCACATCTTTTAGAGGAGCTCACATCTTTTAGAGGAGCTCACATCTTTTAGAAGAGCTCACATCTTTTAGAGGAGCTCACATCTTTTAGAGGAGCTCACATCTTTTAGAAGAGCTCACATCTTCACGAGGAGCTCACATCTTCACGAGGAGCTCACATCTTTTAGAGGAGCTCACATCTTTTAGAAGAGCTCACATCTTTTAGAGGAGCTCACATCTTTTAGAAGAGCTTACATCTTTTAGAGGAGCTCACATCTTTAAGAGGAGCTCACATCTTTAAGAGGAGCTCACATCTTTTAGAGGAGCTCACATCTTTTAGAAGAGCTCACATCTTTTAGAGGAGCTCACATCTTTTAGAGGAGCTCACATCTTTTAGAAGAGCTCACATCTTTAAGAGGAGCTCACATATTTTAGAGGAGCTCACATCTTTTAGAGGAGCTCACATCTTTTAGAGGAGCTCCGGGGCCACAAAGACAGACCATCAGGCCTCTCTGTCTAAATGCAATTCCTTAATGTACTCTGACTGAGAGTCGGAGATCTAATAAGAAGTGGAAGAGAGCATCTTCAATAATGAAAGCCCCCCCCCCCCCCCCCTCCTCTTCCCCATCCTCTCTTTACCCCTCCCCCTACCTGCATCTCTGCTGCAGAGCGAGTGCCGGGCCGAGAGGCTTCATAAATAACAGAACCTGCCACGTGCCGCTCCAGCGTCTGGGAGCTGCCAATAATCCCGCTCATCTCCTAAAACGTCGTAGTTGGCAGTCGTGGAGTTCATGCAGCAGCTTTCGGTCCATTAAAACCGTCCTGCAGAGAGACATCGCGGACGCTCAATCACCTTTATCTTTTTTTTGTACTGAAGTGAGGAAGCAGTGGGGGCGGAGCTTCATTTAGGGCGACGTGAGGGGTCGTAACACAGTGGGGGGCGGAGCTTCATTTAGGGCGACGTGAGGGGTCGTAACACAGCGGGGGCGGAGCTTCATTTAGGGCGACGTAAGGGGTCGTAACACAGCGGGGGCGGAGCTTCATTTAGGGCGACGTGAGGGGTCGTAACACAGCGGGGGCGGAGCTTCATTTAGGGCGACGTGAGGGGTCGTAACACAGCGGGGGCGGAGCTTCATTTAGGGCGACGTGAGGGGTCGTAACACAGCGGGGGGCGGAGCTTCATTTAGGGCGACGTGAGGGGTCGTAACACGGCGGGGGCGGAGCTTCATTTAGCGTGACGCGAGGGGTCGTGACACGGCGGGGGGCGGAGCTTCATTTAGGGCGACGTGAGGGGTCGTGACATAGCGGGGGCGGAGCTTCATTTAGGGCGACGTGAGGGGTCGTAACACGGCGTCATGGAGGACCCACAGCCTGCTCCACCTTGTCGGGCGGTGTGTGTTTGTTGTGTTTCACGAGGCGTCGGCGTCTCGGTCCTCATCCAGGTGTCACAGGAGCGTTGTTGTGTTGTTGTGTTGTTGTGTTGTTGTGTTCCAAATTAATTTCCTCTCCGATATTTGAGGCAAATCCCCTCTCGCAATTAACCTGCGCTTGTTGCTACCTGATAACTGCTGACTCTCTCTCTCACACACACATACACACACACACACACATACACACACACATACACACACACACACACATACACACACACTGCCATTCTCGTGTCGACTGCACTAGAGACGTCGGGTCGTTTTCCTCGTGCTTCATTATAAAGTTTGCGAGCAGAAGAAGAAGAAGAAGAAGAAGAAGAAGAAGAAGCAGAAGAAGCAGAAGAAGAAGAAGAAGAAGAAATCAGATGATTTGATGGCGTCCTGGTCATGTGACCGGCTGTCTCTCTGCTTCATGAAGAGAGGTCTTTCTCTCGTGACTCTTCTCCTGCTCGCTCTGGAGGTCGACCTCGGTGTCTGACGGAGCCGCCGCCGGCTCGATTCCCTCGCCATGAAGAGATGCTTTGTGTTTTCTGCTTCACCCGTGTGACTCCCTCTCTCTCTCTCTCTCTCTCTCTCCCTCTCTCTCTGTTGTGTCTCATGAGTGTGTTTTATTGGACTTCATGAAGTTTCCCGTCAGAGGGCGGCTTTCATCAGCCGGAAGCGACCCGGGACACGTGCGGCCACGTGGACGCCGAGCGCGCCGCCGCCGCCGCCGAGCCCAAGCTAAGAAAGACGGCCTTTTTTTGTCGTGACAATCTTTGGGAAGGTTTTCTTTCAATTGGCCATCTGCATCAGTGTGTGTGTGTCTGTTTTTGTGTTGCGACCGAGGAGCAGAGAAGCCTTTTATCCCCCTCCTCAGCTGCCGAGTGCCTGAAATATTTAACAGGGACTGCACTATTTTTGGGCTCGCGCTGGGTTTGTGGAGGAGCTTACGTAATGTGCAGCGCTCGGGTCGCTGCTGCTGCTGCTGCTGCTGTTGTTGTTGTTGTTGTTGTTGTTGTTGTTGGACCAAAACAACAACGGCGCTGTACCGCCACCGCGAGGGGGGATCGGGCTCCCGCGCCATCTGGGCTTCCGATAATCCAATTGGCGTCTCCAACGCCGGGCCCGTCTTCTCTGGTTACTCGTTCCTCTCTGGGATCGATCAAACCTCCGACTGTCCTCTTTCTTCCTCCCCCCCTCCTCCCCCCCTCCCCCCCTTTCCTCCCCCCCCCCCCCCTTCTCCCACCTCCGAGGTGTCACATTCTCTGACTCATGCCCCGGCGTGGAGGATGGGAGGCGAGCCGGGATGAAAAGAGAAGAGAGGGAAAGTCATTTTTGCTGGATAGAGCGAGTGACCTTCATCCGGCGAGAGGGATGGGATGAGAGCTGGAGTTAATACCCTGCCGGAGCGTGTTCTCCGCCACGGCGAGAGAAAAAAGACCCGTTCAGAATGATATATGGTTCTAATAGGAGCGCTCTAATAATAAGGAGAGGCATGCCGATGTAAGGCAAATGACCGGGAAGTCTCCAGCGTGGAGTCCGGGGGGATAAACACCCAAACTGTGTAATCGAATGAAAACAGTGAACGCAGCCAACCAGAGGAGGAGGAAGAGGAGGAGGAGGAAGAGGAGGAAGAGGAGGAGGAAGAGGAAGCCCACGTGGATATGAACAGGAGGTCTGAGCGTGAATACATCCACCCAAATTGATTATTATCAAAATAATTCCAAGCTAAAAAAAAAAGCCACACTTTTCTTTTCTTCTTCTTAAATGTGTTTCCTTCCTGATTTATGAATATATAATAATATAAAACATGAGGATGACACAGAAGTAATAATCTTCTTTTTTTTAAAACTTTTATCACAAAGTCCTGAATTAGCAAAACGTTGAATTAATATTATTATTCATATTTTGTACTAATATTTTTTTATATTTATTTTATACACCCAGTGATGCAAACGGAAAGCGCATGAAAAAAAACATATATATATATATATATATATAGCATATTAGTATACTTTTTTTTTACTATTATACACACAGACATGCAAACAGAAACATATATATATATATATATATATATATATATATATATATATATATATATATATATATATATATATATATATATATAAATAGCATTAAAGTGATCTGTAGACTATATATATATAGGTTTTTATATATATATACATATATATATATATAGGTTTTATATTTATATATATATATATATATATATATATATATATATATATATATATATATATATATATGTTTTATATATATATATATGCACATATAGACTTGTGGAAACATATAGATCATAGTGGTTATATGTGCACACGTTGCGCTAATTTTTCAATATTTTCTGATATTTTACGGACGAAACAAATCAATTAACAAAAAAATACCTGCAGATTAATCGCGGATGAACGTTAGCAGGAAAGCTAAATCCTGTGTTTGTGTGTGAACGTCCTCTGCAAGAAACAAACCGCTGACTTCTCACAGCCGGCGTGTGAGCTCGGCCGCTCGCCGGACGCCACCTGGGACGCGACCACGCCGCCCAGCAGAAACACGGCGCCCGCGTGAGGTCCACCACCTGCTGGGTTGGGTCGCCTTCATCCCTGCTGCCGCTAACGAGGACAGAGGGGAGGGAGGAACTTGAGTGAAAACAAGACGAGATCAACGTTTGTCTCTGGCACGGCGGCCATGTTCTGTTTCAAAGAGCTCACTGAATACCGCTCCGTCACGGAGAAACTCATCGATCGAGGAAGAAGCGTCGATCTCGACCGCCGTTCATTAGCGAACTCATTCAGCGGTAACTAACGCCGACGTGGAGACGGAGTCCCCTGAAAGACGCGACGGGACTTTGACCCGACGGCGGTTATTTGTGGCTCCGAGCTGTCGTCGCGTCCGAGCTGTCGTCTGGTGGCGGGACGCAGGAGACGCGGCAGTATTGTGTTGTCTACTTCGGACAACACAATACTGCCGCGTCTCATCCGTTGGGTTTTTTTTTCCCGGCTAACGGCTGATTTGTACTCGGGTTTTACGCAGAGACGCAAGACACGCATGGCCGACCTTGCGTGGTCAAATCGGCCATTTTGCCTGCTTGCGTGCGTCACCCAAAATTTCTGACTATCCGTCAAAGCTACGCGAGCCCACAAGGCTGAGATTGGTCCGCTAACCGCGTCCTTTCTGAGTCTCTCACGTCCGGTTTCACAGCATAATACCTCTGTTTTTAAAAGCCACAGCAGAAACAGGAACAATGGATCCTGTTGAAGAACGTTTGGCTGAAGAGGTCCACAAATATGAGCATTTATAAAACCTGACGGAGTATCAGGACACGAAGATGGAGGTGAATTCCTGGAGGGAGACATTGGTGAACGTCGGCGTGCAGGTCGACTCTAAACGCTCGTAGCGCCACCTGCTGGTCTGGGAACTATAAACCAAAACGAGTCCGTCAATCCGACTGCGTGGCCAGACGCAGTTGTAGTTGCAAGAGTATAATTCGCCCTTAACGCGAGGAGTTCCTGTTTCGTTAGCCGGAAACAACCCAAGGTTTTTTTTCTCAGGAGGATGCTCTGAATGTAAACTTTTCCGCTGTTTGCACAGTCGGCGGGAGAGCTTGTGCTCTTTTAAAATCACCGCATGATTATGGGTTTTACATTTTCAAAAACACACACGCGCTTGCTTTTAGGGGGGTAATCTTATCAGCGCCGGCGCCTCCTCTCTGCAGCGCTGAAGGCACTCCGGGGGCCCGGGGGTCCGATAACCTCGTCTCGGGGGGGCGCTGCGGGTTTGACAGGCGGCTCGCGTGGCAGCCTGACGCGGTTACGCTCCGACACCAGACGAAGCCGGGGGCCGAGGGGCGAGGACGGTCCCCTCTGGCCCCCGGGGGCCGAGCCCCACTCCCGTTATAAGCGACGGAGCCCAGACAGACGCGCCAGAGATGAAACACTGCTCTTTCATTTCAAGCCTCTCCTGTTTCACAAGCAAAGCCTCCCCCGCTGCCTCCTTTCCTTCTCCCTCGCTGCCTCCTTTCCTTCTCCCCCGCTGCCTCCTTTCCTTCTCCCCCGCTGCCTCCTTTCCTTCTCCCTCGCTGCCTCCTTTCCTTCTCCCTCGCGCCCTCGTCTCCGTGAAGAGACTGACAAGGTTTCTTTAAGGCTGCTGCACGTGTACACACTCAATTCAAGTGCTTTAAGTATATATATATATATATATATATATATATATTTATATATATATATATATATATATATATATATATAATTTATTTATATATGTATAGTTGTACATTAAATTAAATTAAACGTATTTTGTTGAGGCCAAAATCACGAAACCTGTACACATACCTACATGCCTAAGTAAAGCTGCATTCTCCCTCCTGACCACCAGGGGGAGACTCCTCTGGTTGTATAGAAGTCTATGCTTCATGTGTTAAAGCTGCATTCTCTCTCCTGACCACCAGGGGGCGACTCCTCTGGTTGTATAGAAGTCTATGCTTCATGTGTTAAAGCTGCATTCTCTCTCCTGACCACCAGGGGGCAACTCCTCTGGTTGTATAGAAGTCTATGCTTCATGTGTTAAAGC
Organism: Clinocottus analis; assembly: GCF_023055335.1. NCBI lineage: Eukaryota > Metazoa > Chordata > Actinopteri > Perciformes > Cottidae > Clinocottus > Clinocottus analis. The sequence goes on from NW_027176153.1 coordinate 1,933,396, forward strand.
TGCATTCTCTCTCCTGACCACCAGGGGTGACTCCTTTGGTTGTATAGAAGTCTATGCTTCATGTGTTAAAGCTGCATTCTCTCTCCTGACCACCAGGGGGCGACTCCTCTGGTTGTATAGAAGTCTATGCTTCATGTGTTAAAGCTGCATTCTCTCTCCTGACCACCAGGGGGCGACTCCTCTGGTTGTATAGAAGTCTATGCTTCATGTGTTAAAGCTGCATTCTCTCTCCTGACCACCAGGGGGCGACTCCTCTGGTTGTATAGAAGTCTATGCTTCATGTGTTAAAGCTGCATTCTCTCTCCTGACCACCAGGGGTGACTCCTTTGGTTGTATAGAAGTCTATGCTTCATGTGTTAAAGCTGCATTCTCTCTCCTGACCACCAGGGGGCGACTCCTCTGGTTGTATAGAAGTCTATGCTTCATGTGTTAAAGCTGCATTCTCTCTCCTGACCACCAGGGGGCGACTCCTCTGGTTGTATAGAAGTCTATGCTTCATGTGTTAAAGCTGCATTCTCTCTCCTGACCACCAGGGGGCGACTCCTCTGGTTGTATAGAAGTCTATGCTTCATGTGTTAAAGCTGCATTCTCTCTCCTGACCACCAGGGGGCGACTCCTCTGGTTGTATAGAAGTCTATGCTTCATGTGTTAAAGCTGCATTCTCTCTCCTGACCACCAGGGGGCGACTCCTCTGGTTGTATAGAAGTCTATGCTTCATGTGTTAAAGCTGCATTCTCTCTCCTGACCACCAGGGGGCAACTCCTCTGGTTGTATAGAAGTCTATGCTTCATGTGTTAAAGCTGCATTCTCTCTCCTGACCACCAGGGGTGACTCCTTTGGTTGTATAGAAGTCTATGCTTCATGTGTTAAAGCTGCATTCTCTCTCCTGACCACCAGGGGGCGACTCCTCTGGTTGTATAGAAGTCTATGCTTCATGTGTTAAAGCTGCATTCTCTCTCCTGACCACCAGGGGGCGACTCCTCTGGTTGTATAGAAGTCTATGCTTCATGTGTTAAAGCTGCATTCTCTCTCCTGACCACCAGGGGGCGACTCCTCTGGTTGTATAGAAGTCTATGCTTCATGTGTTAAAGCTGCATTCTCTCTCCTGACCACCAGGGGTGACTCCTTTGGTTGTATAGAAGTCTATGCTTCATGTGTTAAAGCTGCATTCTCTCTCCTGACCACCAGGGGGCGACTCCTCTGGTTGTATAGAAGTCTATGCTTCATGTGTTAAAGCTGCATTCTCTCTCCTGACCACCAGGGGGCGACTCCTCTGGTTGTATAGAAGTCTATGCTTCATGTGTTAAAGCTGCATTCTCTCTCCTGACCACCAGGGGGCGACTCCTCTGGTTGTATAGAAGTCTATGCTTCATGTGTTAAAGCTGCATTCTCTCTCCTGACCACCAGGGGGCGACTCCTCTGGTTGTATAGAAGTCTATGCTTCATGTGTTAAAGCTGCATTCTCTCTCCTGACCACCAGGGGGCGACTCCTCTGGTTGTATAGAAGTCTATGCTTCATCTGTTAAAGCTGCATTCTCTCTTCTGACCACCAGGGGGCGACTCCTCTGGTTGTATAGAAGTCTATGCTTCATGTGTTATATATATATATATATATTTAATTAAATAATTGCTGCAGACCTTTAGAACACAATGAAGGCAATAGATTCAATGCCATGAGAGGAAACTCAATGAAACTGAGCCTCTAACTCCACCTAAATGCACTCATGGTCTCATTTTAAAGTATTTAACACTAGTATATGTATTTCATAACATGCACACAACTAAGATGTGATTTATCTTTTAAATCCTTGGTTTGCTGTTGGAGAAGATAAACAGGACTTTGATCGGTTTGCAGCCGTTCATTGTTTTTTAAAGTGGGTCACCAGAACTATATGTGCTTTTTGTGATTTTTTGGTGTGTGTGTGTAAATGACGCTCTCATTGTGTCACATGATCAAAGATGGCGGCCGGGAACTGAGAGTGTGTGACGGACCGCTGCAGAGGAGGAAACAAATAAATAAATAAATAAATAAATAAAAGTCTTCCTGTGAAGCTTCTCGGCAGATCAAAGCTTGTTCGCTCTTGTGTTTCAACAGGACTCTGTGTGTGTGTGTGTGTGTGTGTGTGTGTGTGTGTGTGTGTGAGAATTGTTGCCTTCTTTCATCCCAGCAGCTGTATGTGTGCGTTTGCTCTGCTTTGGTGCACACAGGCCTGTGCATGTCGCCGCCTCTCAGCGCCTGTGTGTGTGTGTGTGTGTGTGTGTGTGTGTTTGATCTCTCACCTCTTGCCCTTGCCATGCGCGTGTTGCACACGTTGACGCCCTCTCACTTACTGATCTATATGTGCCCACCCGGGGGGACATCCTATCCTCTCTGCCTCTGTGTTTATCGAGCAGACACTCAATACGCCCCCCTCCCACACACACACACACACACACACACACACACACACACACACACACACACACTCTCTCTGTATAGGCAGAGGGGAACCCTGTTTCTATCCCTCACCATGGGGACCAGGCATGTCCTTCACTTCCTGTAAGCCGGCCATGAGCCCGGCGGCGTGCGGGACGCGGCGGCCTCTGAACAGGCGTCCGTCCTCCAGACGTCCCTTTCATCCCCGCTGCCTCTCTGGAGTGGATGCTCCCCAAAACATGGCCAGAAAATACAATTTCAAAAAAGCTCGCTGGCTCGCTGACACGCCATGAACCCGCTGGTCGCTCTTATCGGCGACATGTCTGATGGAAGTAAGACCAAAAAACAAAAAACACCTCGATTTTTTATCACATTTTGAGCATAATATCAATTTGTACCAATAACTTTGCACTCAGAAGAACAAGTTGAGCGCCTCTGGTTGATGTGTGTGTGTGTATTTCTTTATAAAAGCTAATAATTAAGATAGTTTGAAGCGATTAATCTGCAGATTACTTCCACTGTGTCATTGTTAAAAGGCACTCTTATGAAGCAAAATATTCCTCCTCCTTCCTGCTGCTGTTTACCCATCTAAATCGCTTCGGTGCGAGTCGCCTGGTTGGTGATTTATTGGCCGTAAAGACGTCTGCCTCCTCTTCATTATAAGGGAGCTCTTGCTATTTATTTTCGCCGTTGTGTAAACACTGTACACGTCTGCATCTCACCTCATCCAGCACCTTTAGGGGTTGAGTCGAGGTCTCGCTGGAGGACACGCTGCCATACGCTCGTGCATACATGCCCCGCAGACCTCCATGAGAGCAGATTCATGCAGGAAGCGTCTCCTTTTAACACAGGAAACCGGGTCGCGATCGCTGCAGAGGGAGCTGATCAAATGATCTTCTTTTTCTCTTTAAGCGCCACGAGCCGAGCGTCATCCCGTCCCATTAAGCTCAAGAGGAGGCAGACGTCTCCGCGGCCGACGTCTCGCACAGAAACAGCTTCCTCCTACATTTTGTAGGATTTAAACAGCAACAAAACAGTGTGCATGTATCTGCTGCTGTGAAAATATCTACTGATTTACTTCGTGGGGGTTTTCTTTTTGACTCGCAGCCAAAACTAAGAAGGTAAAAGTCCTGACAGAAAAAGGAGCAAAAGATTTCCGCTTTTCAGGGACTAAAACATGTCAAGCGGTGATGAACGGCGTGGATGAATAACAAAATATGGATTTTTGATTTTTTACTCCCGTTGGCGAGCTGTCCCTTTAATGCGGCGTTCATAGTAGCGTCTGTCGGCTAGAAGACAAGCGCTGAACAGGAGCAGCGACCCGTGTGCAGGAGCTCCTCGGCGCCGGGTCCGGCCAGGCGGAGCGGCCGAGGTGACGCATGGCGGCACGGAGCAGCCGGGCGGCCGCGGCGTCTCCGCCTCGCTCGCTCTCCTGCATCTCGCCGTGACCAGTCTGTACTTGTGCTAATTTCCTGTTTTCGCCGCGGCCGGCGGGTCTGGTTTTGAAAACAAGAGGGGCTCTGTTCATCCCGCTTCTCTCTTTCTCTGGAAATGGAGCAGCTCAGAGGCTCTGCGGCCTCCCACGGACTCTGAGCAACGCGCCTTGTTATCAACCATCAACCCACAGAGCGGCCCCGTAATGATCCCTCCCAACCATTAGCCTCCTAATGCAATAATATGAAGAAGAAAAAAGGGCTAACATTTTAGCCGCGCCCCGCCAGAGCCCGAAACCTAACCAAGTTAGCTCAAAGGCGCGGCGCGGTAGCGCGGCGTGTTCAGGATGCATTTGCCGGAGCATGGCGCGGCCGCGTGGAGGAGAATGTTAAAATCCTCCACGCCGGCAGTCGAGCCCGAGCTGCAGGATCTTCAGAGGGATGTGTGCGCGCGAGCGGTTATAACGCGGCTTTGCGAGCATCCGGCGCATGAATAAATGAGCGGAGGCGCGATGGCCTCGTGCACCGAGCAAAAGCAATAAACCTGCCTCCAACGAGCCTCTCCGGGATGGGATCTCATCTGAAATAGCACGCATTTATTAAACATGATCTCCTCAGCAAGTCCACAGACGGCGTGTGGATTTAGAAAAAGAAGACACGCGTGTGCGTGTGCGTGTGGTGCGGATGGCAGGCGTGGACACGCGACCCTGTGGGACGAGAGGAATGCAGCTGGCAGACAAAAAGGCCTTGATGAGTGAAGAGAGTTACTGTTAAACTGTTATACTGTCGAGAGAGAGAGAGAGAGACCTTTGGTACAAACATTCATCGTCCCCAGATGATGAATCTCACTGACTTTAGTGATATCTTTCATGGCTTCTTCCTGTTTAACAGCATTTTTTATCCAATCACACGTCACCTGTCTTCCTCTCTGGACGAGCAGCCTGTTACAATACATGGACGAGCCTTCTGGAGACCCGAGGCGTGTGATTGGTCACAGGGCCCACGTGACCATTAAGATGCGCTGTGATTGGTCACAGGGCCCATGTGACCATTAAGATGCGCTGTGATTGGTCACAGGGCCCACGTGACCATTAAGATGCGCTGTGATTGGTCACAGGGCCATGTGACCATTAAGATGCGCTGTGATTGGTCACAGGGCCCGTGTGACCATTAAGATGCGCTGTGATTGGTCACAGGGCCCATGTGACCATCAAGATGCGCTGTGATTGGTCACAGGGCCCATGTGACCATCAAGATGCGCTGTGATTGGTCGGTGAAGCTACCATCTCAAACCTAGAAGCCTCTAAACCACTTTTTACTCCCAGTCCTCCCAGTCCACGGCCCGCCAATGATATGACCGCACCGGAGGTTTCTAGGATATTTTTCGTACTATATTTTTCTTACGTAAGCTGCTTATTAATGTGTCTGCAGCTACGACGGCTGCATCGTTTGTGAGCGTGAATACATCCCATAATCGGTTAGCAGGGAGTATAAAAAAACGGGGCACTAAAAAGTTGCATGGAGAAAGTGCGACCACGAGGCCGCGCACAAATATTGTGCACTTTTTCTGCAGCAGAACGCGAGATGAGCCGTGGACGGACGCAGAGCTGCACGCTCACAAACACACGGCGCCCGCTCCCATGATCCTCCTGGTGGAGATGTGATCATCATTTATATATATATATATATATATATATATATATATATAATTTTTTTTAAAAGAATTTTTTTTCTTGCCTTTAACTCACTGCCTCTGGACTCTGCAGCTATATTCATGCGTCGCATATGAATCCATCTCCTTCCCTCCCCGTCCACGCTGACAAATGTAAGCAAATATAAATCAAGAGGAAACATGAATTATTCCATGAGCTAATAATACACCGCGCGCTGTGACACCGAGCGGCCAGGTGACTCGCTCATTAATCACCGTGCCGCATGAGGGCCGTCACATTACTGACATTCACGCAGCACATTGTCATGCGGGGATCGGCTCCTCGCGCGCTCGCCCGGTGCAAACCCGACTTCGCTGCGATGGAGCAGATAGAAACCAAGGTCCCTGAAGAAATCCCCCAAACATTATACAGTTTTCTAAAAAACTGTTTCGAATGGAATTTGATTAACTTTGCATTAAACTCACATCACGCTCCGCTGGAAGGAAATTTATTTTTATCTCTTCTTTCTTTTCTCTTTTTTTTTTTAAACATTTTTTTTATCCAATTTCACAAATCGCTCAACTCGCTCTGCGAGGAACTGCTCGTCGGGTTCATGGAGACGTGCGTCAGCCATCGATGGCCGCCCGCAAGCTCGCTGCCGGAGGTTCTGGTCAATGTCCTGCTCGCACGACCGTCTTCTTCCTCGTGACGTCGTTATGAATCACGTATGAATATTGCATCCGCCTCGGCTCCTCACCGAGACGCTGGAGGTTCTTTTAAAGGCCTCTGGTATGAACTTGTACATGTTACAGGACTCCTACGCTGACGGAAAACCTGGAAAAGTCATCGTGGAATTTTTATAAGGGATATTTCCATTCCTGGAAAAGTCCTCGAAGCAAAATAAAATCCCCAAAAGTTGTGGGAAAGTCATGTAAATGTGTTATATCTGTCTTTACTCGAGCAGCTTCGATGCAGTTTGAGCACAACGACACGACTTTGTGTTTCACAGAGGAACAAAACGTCCAGTGAGCGACATGAAGCTCCGCTGTGCCACAATGACTGAGACGTTTGTGTCGCACGTTTCTTTTGGATGGGAATAATGTTTTGCTTGTTCTTTTTTTCCTCCCTCTCCCTCTCTCAGAGCGGCACTGAAGGACCTCGGAGAGCCAGAGAACGAGCCCTCGTGCGACCGGTGCGTCCAGCGGCGAGCCTTGTTCATGCGTCTCCCCGCGTGCCACTCCCACATCACGATGAACTGTGAGCAGGACTTTGCAGACGGGGGCTTGGGAGTGACCCTCACACTACGACTGCTCATGCACGGGAAGGTAGGGAGTGACATTCACACACTAAAGGTGCTCATGCACGGGAAGGTAGGGAGTGACACTCACACACTACGACTGCTCATGCACGGGAAGGTAGGGAGTGACCCTCACACTACGACTGCTCATGCACGGGAAGGTAGGGAGTGACACTCACACTACGACTGCTCATGCACGGGAAGGTAGGGAGTGACACTCACACACTACGACTGCTCATGCACGGGAAGGTAGGGAGTGACATTCACACACTAAGAGTGCTCATGCACGGAAAGGTAGGGAGTGACACTCACACACTAAGAGTGCTCATGCACGGGAAGGTAGGGAGTGACATTCACACTACGACTGCTCATGCACGGGAAGGTAGGGAGTGACACTCACACACTAAGAGTGCTCATGCACGGGAAGGTAGGGAGTGACATTCACACACTAAAGGTGCTCATGCACGGGAAGGTAGGGAGTGACATTCACACAACGACTGCTCATGCACGGGAAGGTAGGGAGTGACACTCACACTAAGGCTGCTCATGCACGGGTAGGTAGGGAGTGACATTCACACTACGACTGCTCATGCACGGGAAGGTAGGGAGTGACACTCACACTAAGAGTGCTCATGCACGGGAAGGTAGGGAGTGACACTCACACACTAAGAGTGCTCATGCACGGGAAGGTAGGGAGTGACACTCACACACTAAGGGTGCTCATGCACGGGAAGGTAGGGAGTGACACTCACACACTAAAGGTGCTCATGCACGGGAAGGTAGGGAGTGACACTCACACACTAAAGGTGCTCATGCACGGGAAGGTAGGGAGTGACATTCACACACTAAAGGTGCTCATGCACGGGAAGGTAGGGAGTGACATTCACACAACGACTGCTCATGCACGGGAAGGTAGGGAGTGACACTCACACTAAGGCTGCTCATGCACGGGTAGGTAGGGAGTGACATTCACACTACGACTGCTCATGCACGGGAAGGTAGGGAGTGACACTCACACTAAGAGTGCTCATGCACGGGAAGGTAGGGAGTGACATTCACACTAAGGGTGCTCATGCACGGGAAGGTAGGGAGTGACACTCACACACTAAGCGTGCTCATGCACGGGAAGGTAGGGAGTGACACTCACACACTAAGGGTGCTCATGCACGGGAAGGTAGGGAGTGACACTCACACACTAAGGCTGCTCATGCACGGGAAGGTAGGGAGTGACACTCACACACGAGATTTGTCAGCGACTCATAAAAGATACGCCGGAAATGTAAAGAATTCATGAAGAAAAAAGGAAACGCTTCAAGGAAATATATCCTATATGTAATAACCTCCATCTCTTTGTGTTCTAGGAGGTTGGCAGCATCATAGGAAAGGTGAGAATTCCTCTTTTTTTATTTATTATTCTGCTGCACAAAACGCTGCATGTATGTATGAAGGTATAATTCATTTGGGAGATCAGGTTGATTTTTGTTGAAAGGCTAGGATTGGGACGAATCTGAATGTATATTTATTTTTCTATTGATCTGCGCCAGAGGGTCAACAGCTACATTTGTCCGAGGGACAGAATGTATTTGCAGACAAAAAAAAAGGGAAATCCATAATGATAAACAGATACTTCGCTGCACTCAGACCTCCGGCAAGAAGCGATGCTTTACATTTGTAACCGCGAACAAATTCCCGATCTGTAAACCTGAATTCCTCCATAAATAATCACACAAAATTACACTTTAAATCCCGTGTTTACCGGGGATGTGTTCAGAAGTATCTTGTCAATGAAAAAGCATCAACTATCGATCGTCGACTGAAGAAATCTTAGGTGCCGATCACACCAGACGCGACGTGCTTTTTTAAGCATCTTCTGAGCAATAGAGTAGTGTTTCAATCTAGACTTGTAAAGCTCTTTGTAATTAAATGCCGCTAATGTTAGCGCCTTCCCGCTGTTCATAGCACACAAAAACAGGGAGGAAGTGGTAAAGGAATAAAGCCCCGCCTCTCGCTTGATCTGATTGGCTGCCCTGGCCGAGCGTGACATTGATGAGCTTGTGCGACTCCGCGCCTCCTCTTGAAAGTTGAGAATATTTTAACTTTTAAAACGCAAGAAAAACGCGACGCGCGGCGTTTAAAAGGTGCGCGGCGGTTTTGCTAGCGATCGGCCCCTGCGTCGTCTGAGACCAAAAACACGGCAGGCCGTCCCGAACTGGGCTCGACGTTAACCCGACGACGCGTGCACCGATTGGTGGAAACCGCCGACGGGAAGAAAAGCCGGCTGAACTTGTCATGTCAGGTTTTTAGCTAACGTCACGCTCAACGAGCGCGCCGAGAAAAAGTCGACGTGGAAACTCGCGGCTTTGATGAAGAATCGACTGATGCGAGTGCATTCGTCTGGCCAACATTCAGCAAACCAGCAAAATGAACACCGTCTTCGGTGTGACCTTTAAGGAAATATTAACTGTAGATTCAGCCCAACCCTCAGTACATTCACATATGATAAAAGATGAGAGCGCAGCTTTGAGAGTCTTGTCGGCCGGACTCTCGCCAATAATGAAGATCGGATACCTACACGTGTCGTATATTTGGAGCTGTTGAATCATTCCTCATATTCACAACTCTTTTAATCTTTGGTTTGCGTCAATATAGAATCCCCCGAAGCTAGAAGATGTTGCACAGACGGTTAAGCCTCATATAACCCCTCATGAGTCACACATTGGCCTCAATCTGACCGCCGGATTGGAGCCACCAGCTGACGAGCGCTGGTCTCAGCCATAAACCTTTTATGTGGATTCATAATCAGCCTTTTGTGCAATATATATATAGATATATATGAGTTCCTCTCCACAAACAATAATGCTAGTCTTGAATGTAAGTGCAACAAACCAAACCCTCTGCACCCGCCGCTCTCCCCAATAATCCATCAAACCGAAAGCATCAGTGCATCGACCGCAAAGCCTCCTGCTGAAACGGAGCACCGAAGACGCCTCACCGCCGGGCCCCTCGTGGGCCCTTTAAGTGTCTGCTCGGAGACGCCCGGCTCCTCCACGCCGCACCGGCGGCTCCGGCTAACGCGCCCTTCGTAATACAACACCCGGCGAGCGCGGAGGAAAAAAAGAGACACCAGAGGAAGACAAAGGGGAAGAAAGAAAGAAGTCACCGTGTGCTGCAGAATATAAAATACCTAAACAGAAAAATAAGAGAACGGGAGGAGAGACGAGCTCGGCAGAGAGAGAGAGAGAGAGAGAGAAGCACTTGATCCGCAGTACTCGGACTAATGACTTGCCACTTGTCTCCTTGCCAAACCTCTCATGTTCTTACTCCCATCAATAGAGGGCCGACACCAGAATCACAATGCACCACGTAGGACACGTTCAGGAAGATTGAAGCGCCGCGAGCGCGATGACACAGCTTTTGATCGTCACTGGGTGCATGAAGGTTGGATGGACTTATGCCAAAAATATGAAGGGTGATGGGGGGCGGGCACATTAGTCCAAAAAACCTCTCCTTGCAGGAGATCCTCACACACACACACACACAGATGCGTCTCGTATCTCTTGGAGACGCCGCTGCGACGCTTCGTGCATCTGAAGCTCCAGCTGCAATTTGTCCCGCTAAATTCCAATCAGGCTTTCTGTGGTTCGACATCGCCGGCTTCACTTAGAGGTCGAGGACGCGCAACCCGCGACGCCGCCGACGGAGCACACACGCAAAGTCACGTGATCTCCGTGTGACGCTGTCCCTCGTCTGCTCTTTTTTTTTTCCCAGAAAGGAGAGACGGTGAAGCGAATACGAGAAGAGGTACAGTGTCCACGATTCCTGTCCGTCACCGTGTGGTGTTTTTGTGCTGTTGAGTGTGTGTGTGTTTTGTGTGTGTCTGTCAACGCCCACGTCTCTTTGACCACAAGTCAAGAGAAACCGTGACTTTAATCCTCATTCTCAGAGGCCATCCCTTCTGTATGATTGATAACAAAGCTCAGTTCTCAGCTTGGACATCGTCCGAAATGCCTTTTGGGCAAAAACTGGCACCTTTTCCAATTTAAAGCTTCAATTTTAAATCCTTGTTCACTTCCCTTCTTCTTGCTGCTCTCCCACCAAATCCATTTTCTTTCTTTTCCTGCTCAAAAATAACTTCCTTCTTCTGCGTCTGCTCCTCAGTTGACCTCTCCAGGGTGCAGCCGAACCGACGTTCGCTTGGTTTAACTCTTCGTAGTTAAGAAATAATTGGGCTGACGCCACGCGCCGCGGTGCCTTTCGCTTCTTTCCTCGGCTGCCGAGGTTTTATGTTGTACTTTTATGGATTTAAGAAAAGGGAGGACTGGCGAGGTCGTGGGACAATGCAGCCCTCCCCGCAGAGCTGCCGGGTGAACCGCTCACTCACGGTGAAGTCAGTCATCCATTCACCCCGGGAGACACTTTTGGGCCTTTGTTACTTCCCCCCCATTGCACGAGCCTCTTCCTGTCAGGATCCTCACTGCCACAGTGGGAGAGCATGACTCACTGGAGTGACCGCAGGAAACGCTCCCCCGGGTTCAGAGCGCCGTCCGCCTGCTGGTCGCGGCGAGTTCGACTCAAGGACGCGGGGAGAGGAGGGAGGGAGCGAGAGCTCGTCATCCGAGGCCAAAAAAACGCCCCGAGACGCAACTTTTACGTTGTCAGTCCGGGATACAGAGATGAGCTCTCGCTTCCTCCTCGCCCTCCTTCCCTCCCTCCTTCCCTCGGGTGTGCTGGCTGCGCCGCGTCATCGGACGCTTTGAAGCGCGTTTGACACGCGAGGAGACGAATCAAACCGTTTGACATTTTTTGGGGGGGGAAAAACGCTTGTTAGCTCTCTTGCCGAGACAAAATGTGTCTCTCGTGTCCGCATAGTGAACAGGAAGACACAGGGCTTTCTTTGCAATCTGCGTCACCTGTTTTGTCGTTCTTGTTGTTGCTAGAAAAACTACAGAACGAGAGCCAATGTTAGCTAAACACAAGCCAATGTTAGCTAAACACAAGCCAACATTATCTCTACACAAGCCAATGTTAGCCGAACACAAGCCAACATTAGCTAAACACAAGCCAATGTTAGCTTGATACAAGCCAACATTATCTCTACACAAGCCAACGTTAGCTAGACACAAACCAACATTAGCTAAACACAAGCCAATGTTAGCTAAACACAAGCCAACATTATCTCTACACAAGCCAACGTTAGCTAGACACAAGCCAACGTTAGTGAAACACAAGCGAACGTTAGCTATACACAAGCCAACATTAGCTAAACACAAGCCAACATTATCTCTACACAAGCCAACGTTAGCTAAACACAAGCCAACGTCAGCTAAACACAAGACAACGTTAGCTAGACACAAGCTAACGTTAGCTCAACACAATCCAACGTTAGCTAAACACAAGCCAACATTAGCTAAACACAAGCCAACGTTAGCTAAACACAAGCCAACGTCAGCTAAACACAAGCCAACGTTAGCTCAACACAAGCCAACGTCAGCTAAACACAAGCCAACGTTAGCTAAACACAAGCCAACGTTAGCTAGACACAAGCTAACGTTAGCTCAACACAATCCAACGTTAGCTAAACACAAGCCAACATTAGCTAAACACAAGCCAACATTATCTCTACACAAGCCAACGTTAGCTCAACACAAGCCAATGTTAGCTAAACACAAGCCAACATTAGCTAAACACAAGCCAACATTATCTCTACACAAGCCAACGTTAGCTCAACACAAGCCAACGTTAGCTCAACACAAGCCAACGTTAGCTAAACACAAGCCAACGTCAGCTAAACACAAGCCAACGTTAGCTAGACACAAGCCAACGTTAGCTAAACACAAGCCAACGTTAGCTAAACACAAGCCAACGTTAGCTAAACACAAGCCAACGTCAGCTAAACACAAGCCAACGTTAGCTAGACACAAGCCAACGTTAGCTAAACACAAGCCAACGTTAGCTCAACACAAGCCGTGAGCTGTACGCGACGGTACATAATATTTATAGAGTCTTATAGAGAACAGCGTAGATTAACTTGCTGCTGTTTTCTGTGCAGCGCTACAATAACTTGTTAGAGTCACATAGATGTGGGGATCCAGACATTCGGCTCCGAGTCAAATCTCTTTGAATGAGGAGGAATCTCCATTGTTGTGGAGTCTGCGATCTGGTCTCGGTCTTACAACGTTTCGGCTTCGTCTTTGGTGTCGATGCCCTCGTGGTCTTGATTTAGTTGGTCTTGACTACTACTCTGCACTTAGCTTAGCATAAAGAGGGGACGCAACGGGCGATTCTGGCTTTCTCGACAACCGAATAAAAACACACACCCTCCAGAAAGTTACTGCTCCCAGACTAATGAATAGACACTTTACTGCACTAACTACTTTTTACATTTGTTTTTTTTTGTAAATATATAACATAGAGTGTTAATTTATGAGCAATGGAGGTTCTTGTAGGTGGATTATTTTTAACATTTGGCCATTTTCCCTTTTGAGTTAGTGTGTGTGTGGTACGTTGATAAAGACGTATACATTTACTAACATTTCATTCATTTATTTCCTGTTTCCTATTTGTTGTAATTCAAGACGTTTATGAGATGAGGTCATCATATTTTAGCATAAAAACAGCTAGCTTATGCACCACTTATGGCGATACTGAGTAAAACTAGTTTCATCTCGCTCGTGTCATCAGCACGAGAACAAAGTGTAAAAACAACAAGTTTTATGAGTGCTGGGAGGCGGATTTCACCGCATTTGGACAGAAACAGGCCGGCCCTGTGACTCCAGTCATCGTGCTAAGCTAATTTAACAAGCTTCTGGCTGTAAAATGGCCGCACATTTCAAAAAAAGAACAATGGATCTTCTCATCAAGCTGAGAAAGAAAGCAAGAAAGCAAATAAGCTTCTTTTTTTTTTTAGCAAAGCAAAAAACACGACACCTTGTTGACCCTCACCTTGACCTCTGACCCCACAGAGCAGCGCTCGGGTCAACATCTCAGAGGGCTCCTGTCCGGAGAGGATCATCACCATCACCGGCTCCACAGACTGCGTCTTCAGAGCGTTCACCATGATCACGTACAAGCTGGAGGAGGTAAGCCGCCACCGCGCGAGTCGTTAGCGGTGAAATCCTGCTCGCGTCGTCACGTCCCGCATAAACGGAGGAAAAACCATCAGGGTGCGATCGCACGGAGCGAGCGTTCGGATGTCTTTGTGGAGGCAAAAATAATGAAAGTGCAGAAACAAACCCCTCTAATTTCACCACTCTCCAGAAAGCATTTCCTGAGCCCTCGACATTACGAGCTTTTATCGCTGTCGATTATGTTCTGAAGTGAAGCGATGGAGGCACAACTTGAGCTGTTCTTTCAGACGCGATTACACCGCAGACGAACATTTGGTGTAAGTGAATCAGCGGCTGTTGTAAAAAACATCTTTGAATATTTTAAATACACATGATGTGGAGTGACTTGTATGAGACATCCAAGTGCCTTTCAAAAGCAATTCAATGCATTTTAAAAATAATAAAAAATGGGAAAAATAGAGAGAAGGCGAAGGGACATAAAAGAAAAATAAATACTTTAAATAGTTTGAATCTCCTCGACCACAAGGCCTTTTTGAATAACTTTAAAAAGGTTTAATATTCAGAAAACCTTTGGGAACATAGATAATAACTTTATATATGTGTTACTGGTATATGAGTTTGTGATAGTGCACAGAAAAAAATATAATTAAAAGTTGTAATGACTCTACTTCTCTCTTGATGTATTCCCTCAGTAAACATTGTAAACATGAGTTTATGTCTTAATATCTAGTTTCAAGTCTTCTTCTATACAACATGATGTTCATTTAGTACATTATGATAAAAAAAACTATTTTTTGACTATTTTAAATACACAGTAAAGTTGTTAAATGACATCTAAAAGACATCAAAGTGGCTTTAAAAACAATTCAATGAATTTTTAAAATGATTAACTACACAGAAAAAAAGACAAAAATAGGAAAGAAGTTGACGAGACTATATCCCATCTAATAAAGTTAAGAAAAGTAAATAAATTAAATTCGAGGGTGAAAAATTAAATGACAAATATACTCATACCTACTAAAACTGGAGAATAAGCCATAATAATAATACAACAGAGAACCAGACTGAATAGATTGTTTTTTAGTTTCAGCTCCATGTCTCACACTCGTTTACTTGTCAACATTGTGTTCAGTCCGTTCGCACAAAAAGTGCAAATTGTGCTGGTCTGTCCTCGTTAGTGAGAAGGATTCATAAACCTCGCCGTCGTGTCCTAACGAGCCGCTTCCTCCGGCTTCCCCGGTGACCGTCCATCACCGCCGCCGTGAAGCGCCTCTCGTCTCCGCTCCGGCGTCGTTAAAGAAGATCTTCTCTTTTCTTTTCTCGCACTCACCTATCTTCCTCCAACCCTGAGAGTTTGAGTTTCCATGGCAGCGCGTTTGGCTGACCCACAAATAGTTGTGTTAGTGTACGCGTGACACATTTAATTAAAAAAAACTAAACAAAAAAAGGAGGAAAGATCTGCTCTTTTTTTGGCGGGGCGTGTGAAGACTTGGCGTTTTTCCGTCTGGATAGTTTTATGAATACAAGTTGTTTTAATTGGCGCTTCTTTCTTTTAATCATTTTGTTTGTACAGGTTACACACGATACTAATAATACAAAACACATTATCACGAGCAACTATGCCAACAATTAGAGAACATATGAGAAAACAACACGGGACATAAACCGTCATCCTCCATTTTGAAACCAGCTGTATTAACTAAATAATGAATAAATGTTGTGCACTTAAATCTTTGGGGGGTCCCAAAGTTGCAAACGCTCGCTCTCACCACCATTTTATTTTCAGTTCATAGAGACCACTCGCCGAATGTCACCCCTCAAGAAAGATTAGAAACAACATGACAGGAAGTCAGACGCAGCGACAAACAACGTGGAAGAAAATCGGTAAAAGAAAAAGAGTTCAAGAGGAGGAAAACATAAATATATTTATCCGTCGACTGCTGCCTCGAGAGTGCGAAGATGTTTGCGTGCATGAGAGCGACGCTCTGCTAGCACAACACGTGCCGCGGCGTCGTGCATGTATGTCGAGGCGCAGCGTGCACGCAAAGCCACGTATAATCGTCCCGCATTGCAGTCCGTATCCCACAAGGCAACACAATGTGGAGGATTAAAGCCCGCCAACTCTTTGTGTGAGCGGTGCCGTCTCATTGCATCCGCTATTCGCTTTGAATTAGCTTTTTTTTCTTTCCCCTTTCTTATTATCCGCTGTCACGGGGAAGTATGGGAACGTTCACAGCTGTTAAGACTCATATTTTTAGATCAAATCAGCAAAATGAGGCCCGGAGTCTGATTGCGCAGACGAGCCGCTCTTCTAACGAGACGAGGCGTCAGAGAACGAGAGAGAACGATCCAGCCTTCGCTAAATATAGACGCGGGAGCAGAGAGGGCCGCGGCGGCCGCCGGAGCCGCGTCGCGGCGTGACGAGCTCGCGGCTTCCTCAAAAGGTCACGACGCAGCCACGCTGCCTTGCTCTTTACCTTCCTGCTGTGTTCGGGTCGGCACCGACACGTTCTAGGTTGTAAATGCATGACGGAACCACAGAAATGTGTTTATTGCATTAAGGTTTTTTGACCTTGTCAGGAACCTTGATTATGTTTCACTTAATTATAAAATGCTCTGCTTGACACGATGACCTTTGTGTTGTTAGTTATAAACATACGATTCGCTTGATTGGTTGATGTTTTTTTGACATCCATATGTTGTGTTATGACTTGTTCTGCTTTGACCCGTAACACCATAGATGTTACTATAGTTAATAACAAATGAAAACATAAATAATACACATGTATTGAAGAGATGTGTTGTGTTACCCCTCAGTAACAGTCAGGTAACACAACAAGCTTTTATTTATTTATAGGATTCTCTTGAGGTTCATTTTAACATTTTTTTATAGAAATGGAGGCTTATCCTGACAAAGACAACCACAAGAGATGCTAACAGAAAGCTAACACAAGAGGTGCTAACAGAAAGCTAAAACAAGAGGTGCTAACAGAAAGCTAAAACAAGAGGTGCTAACAGAAAGCTAAAACAAGAGATGCTAACAGAAAGCTAACACAAGAGGTGCTAACAGAAAGCTAAAACAAGAGGTGCTAACAGAAAGCTAACACAAGAGGTGCTAACAGAAAGCTAAAACAAGAGATGCTAACAGAAAGCTAAAACAAGAGGTGCTAACAGAAAGCTAAAACAAGAGGTGCTAACAGAAAGCTAAAACAAGAGGTGCTAACAGAAAGCTAACACAAGAGGTGCTAACAGAAAGCTAAAACAAGAGATGCTAACAGAAAGCTAACACAAGAGGTGCTAACAGAAAGCTAAAACAAGAGGTGCTAACAGAAAGCTAAAACAAGAGGTACTAACAGAAAGCTAAAACAAGAGGTGCTAACAGAAAGCTAACACAAGAGGTGCTAACAGAAAGCTAAAACAAGAGGTGCTAACAGAAAGCTAACACAAGAGGTGCTAACAGAAAGCTAAAACAAGAGGTGCTAACAGAAAGCTAACACAAGAGATGGTAACAGAAAGCTAACACGAGAGATGGTAACAGAAAGCTAACACAGGAGGTGCTAACAGAAAGCTAACACGAGAGATGGTAACAGAAAGCTAACACGAGAGGTGCTAACAGAAAGCTAACATGAGATGTTAACAGAAAGCTAACACAAGAGGTGTTAACAGAAAGCTAACACAAGAGGTGCTAACAGAAAGCTAACACAACAGATGGTAACAGAAAGCTAACACGAGAGATGGTAACAGAAAGCAAACACAAGAGGTGCTAACAGAAAGCTAACATGAGATGTTAACAGAAAGCTAACACAAGAGGTGCTAACAGAAAGCTAACACAAGAGATGGTAACAGAAAGCTAACACAAGAGGTGCTAACAGAAAGCTAACACAAGAGATGGTAACAGAAAGCTAACAAGAGGTGCTAACAGAAAGCTAAGATGAGATGTTAACAGAAAGCTAACACAAAACGTGCTAACAGAAAGCTAACATGAGGTGTTGACAGAAAGCTAACACAAGAGGTGCTAACAGAAAGCTAACATGAGATGCTAACAGACAGCTAACACCAGGGGAAGGTTATTTTGAACTATAAGCGCGCGGCGGGGCTTTGCCTCCGTCGCTGCGTTCGTTGTGTTGAGCTCTGACTCGAGGCAGCGCAGCGTATTAGCATTTCAAAAGGCAGAGACTCTGTTCATTAATTAAAGAGCTCCACACGCGGGGGAGCGGATGTTTGCTAGCTGCACGGGAAGAAACATCAAATCAGTGAGGTTCTTCATCCAACAGACAAACGCTGCAGTTCCATCAGACATTGCTGTGTGTTCACATGCATTTTTCATATCATTTTTCATGTGTTGTTTTTTCCCCATGCTGTTAAAACCTCGTGGCATCAAGCCCTGCTTTATTCCCTCAGTAAACATGAGTTTATGTCTCAATCTCTAGTTTCTAGTCTTCTTCTATACAGCATGATGTTCATTTAGTACATTATGGTCATTTAGAGTCAAAAAGACCATAACGCAGGGGACGCTTTAGGGGCGGGGCTACAAGGTGATTGACAGACATAGACGACGTCTGTAAGTCACTTCCCTACATAATGAATAGAGACATATATATATATATATATATATATATATATATATATATATATATATATATATATATATATATATATATATATATAGTCTATGAGGTATAATTTAATCTTGGCTAGTTGCGATTGGTTCCTCTCAGTTCTGGTTTTCATAGCTTTGGTCTTCATAGTTTGGTATTTTGAGGTAAAAGTAAGTGCACAAGGCATAATAACATATTTTGATATTCAAAACATTCAGCAGTAACTGGATGAGTGAGGTCTCTGGATACGAAGTGTGTTCATATTCATGTGAAATTCAAAGCCTCTTCAGTCCTTATTGTCGGAGATGAAAAAAAAAACCTCCAGCGGCTTTTCTCTCTCTCCATTTCCACCTTGACCCCTGCTGCCTGATCACTCCCACCGGGTCTCTCTCTCCCTCCCTCTCTCTCTCTCTTTGTCTCTCTCCCACTCTTTCATTCCTGCCGTCTCTCACCGCAAATGTTCTGTTCATGTCCCTGCAGGACCTGACCGCGCTGGTGGCCAACGGCACCATCAGCTCCAAGCCCCCGGTCACCCTGCGGCTGGTCATCCCCGCCAGCCAGTGCGGCTCTCTCATCGGGAAGGGCGGGGCCAAGATAAAGGAGATCAGAGAGGTGAGCGCACGTCCTCACCCGCGGACACTGAAATATGAAGAGAGACAATCTGAGGGGGATGAACCGCTCGCTGGAAGGCGGAGATATTTCATTCCCCGACCATCCTGCTGTTGTCCTCGTAGCGGTTGTTGTTTTTGCCCCGCTCCACTAATGGAAGTCCTGCTGCCGCTAAAACATTCTGCATCGCAGTATAATTGAGTTTTTTTTTTTGGAGATTGAGCAATGTGGCGCTCATATAAAGAACGCAGCCAGGACGCAGGAGAACGCCATGTTGCTGTTTGATATGCTGCATGTGGAGATGCTCAGGATGATGTCATCTTGTAGGCCAGCCCTGGAAGTTAGCAGTTAGCATGTTAGCATTTCCTCCCCTGCAGTTGGCTCGACGCGGGTTTCTTCTTCAGCCGGTTGCCAAAAACAAAGTTTCAAAAATAATAAGTCCCACTTCCTGTGTCCACCTCCACTTCCTGACCAGAAGTACCTCTTAAAGCGACAGTAACACAATTCTGACACATGCAGACTATTCAAAACCCTTTCACTCCTGGATCATTATGCAGAAATACAAAACACACAGGGACCTTCTCATGCATACAGTTACATATATTTCATCATATAGTATCCCTTAATAATTATCATAACCCTCATATATTTATATGTCCGCATTAAACATATTATTATTATTATTATTATACATGTGCAAGTCCAATTTTTACAACCCAGACTATTACAATTCTACGAAACCCAACACCCACTACAAAAAAACTCATTTGTGATACAAGGTCGTCTTTACAAGTGGAAACAATTTTTTTTTAATCATTTTTGATCAAAGTAAAACGCAATCGTGAGGCTTTAAAGGTCACATGACGTCACGTCAGCGCCGCCAAGCTAAAAGGAAGTTAGTGTTGCAGTGAGTCGTCTCATTTAGATTTAACTTGTTAAAAACTGTGGAAGCAGTTTTGTCTCCAGACCTCTTTTCTCTGTTTGAGTCGTCGTAAGAACCCCAAATTACTTCCAATACTTGTGTTTATTGTATGTATTTGTTAAGCAAAGTATTTCTGCAAAAAAATCACTTATAAGAGATATTTTGATATGAACATCCAGCATGATATGAGCCAGATTCCCCAAAAAAGCCTCCTGGAGCGTCAATAAGACACCTTTTTGGAAAGATTAGGACCTAAAGAATCAGAATCTGCAACAGAAATCACAATAAAACAAAGTCTTGGTCTGTTAGGAAGAAGTTTCAGTCAGAAAACTGTCGTTCGGTTAAAAAAAATAGAAGAATTACGTATTTTATGCCAAAGGATTGTCTGATTGGGGCATGCTGGGACTTAAAATGGGAGCAGGAGGATCTTCCAAAGGGTTAAAGCTTAACTTTTTGCCAATCGAACCAAAAAGAAACGTTGACTTTGAGAAACTGAAACTGCAAAAAAACCGCCGAGTCATGGTCTGGGTTGCGTGACTCAGTCCTGCAGCGCTTCATGAGCAGGAATGGACCGATGAGGCTGATGGGGGACGACAGGTTTGGAGCTATTTGATCATCAAGCGATGCACGAAAAGAAGTTCAATGTCTGACCCGAGGACGCTGCAGGGGATCATCAAGGCCATCAGGGTCCATCCTCTGGGGGCCGCGACCGAACACAACGTCACGTCGGCCCATCTAATAGCCGCCGAGATGTTTCCGGACCAAAAGCGATGGCGTCGGCACTTTACATGCGGGTTGGCACCGGAATAAAATATGGATTCAGGTCCATTAAGGCGAGAAATTAGTGGAGACAAAGCGGCCGGATCACTTAGCGGAGCAAACAAACATTATGACTCAGCAGGGCAACTTTCAAAAGGGGGGGGGGGGGGCATTCAGTCCCAGCCGAAACAATAGGATTAAATCTCATCAGATCCGCTGCCAGAGACGACCGACTCTGTAACTTTAGCTGGTCCCGCTCTGCAAATAGCGCCTCCCCTCATTTTACCTTCGCCGTGCGATGGCATCCATTTTTTTCTGCGGTTAAGGCGGATTTTCTCGCCCGTGTTTCTCGCCCACCCTCTCTCACCAAGATGGGTTTCAGTTACAGGTTTGTTTGGTTGTGTTTGGTTGCCACAGGACACGCGTACCTACAGGAGCCGCTCAACAAATAAAAACCCTGCAGGCAGAGAGACACCAGCAGGAAGCCTTCGTCCTTCTGTTGGTCTCTCGTTATTATTATTATTATTATTATTATTATATTGAAGTGATGAGCCTGAGCTGCACTTTCAGACACAACTACGCTGCAGAGGGAGATTTGGTGTGAAGTGAATTAGCTGCTGTTGAGATCTCTTTTTCGCTGTTTGAGTCTTTTCTCCTGTGTTTGAGTCGTTGTAGGAACCCCAAATTATTTCCAATATTTGTGTTTATTGTATGTATTTGTTCAGCAAGGTCTTGGGAAAAAAATGTATATCTGCAAAAAAAATCATTTTTAAAAGTTACTTTGATGGTAACTATGAACATCCAGCATGATATGAGCCAGATTCCCCAAAAATGCCTCCTGGAGCGTCAATAAGACACCTTTATGAAAAGATTAGGACCTAAAGAATCTGAATCTGCAACAAAAATCAAATTAAAACAAAGTCTTGTCCTGTTAGGAAGGAGTTTTAGTCAAAAATCTGTGTCGTTTGGTTTGAAAACTGAAAAAATGACGTATTTTATGCCAAAAGATTGTCTGAATGGGGCCTGCTGGGACTTAAAATGGGAGCGGGAGGATTTTTTTGGATGAGATGTGCAGTAAAAGACGGTGTCGAGGCGTCCATTAAAACACCTTCCTAAAACAAATTAAAAAAGATCAACCGCACAGAAACATCTTACCGAGCAGCTGCCTTCAGACATGATTTATTAATCACGCGTCAGCTCAACATCGAGTGACTTCTCGTTCATCTAGACCCCGACGGGCTGGACGGTGAACACACGGCAGCAGAGTCAGTTGATTTAAGACACGAGGTCGTCTTATCTCCGCGGTCCAAACTAATCTTTTCTCTCCGTGTCATCCGCAGAGCACCGGCGCTCAGATCCAGGTGGCGGGGGATTTGCTGCCCAACTCCACCGAGCGAGGGGTGACGATATCTGGGAATCAGGAGTCTGTAATCCAGTGTGTCAGGCTCATCTGCACAGTAATCCTGGAGGTAGGAAGAGCACGATTCCTCTCTTCACGCCACGCCTCGCTGACACGTTGTCGGAGCGCCGCGGAGGGAATTAACGCCGTGGACGACGTGCATGTTTTAGTTTCCCTGCAGGCTGAGCGACGAGGTCACAACAGGCTCAGTGATGACTCATGCGCACGCAGCGATTCACACATGCATTTTACAAATGCACACAAATACGTTCCAGGGATTTATATAAATGAAAGAAGAAAGAATCTCAAATATATTCATGCATTTGTGTGTTGATTTTTATATTTGTTTGTGAGAGGCGTCACATGTGTGTGTCTGTGTGTGTGCTGAGATCCGTAAATGAGTTTTTTTTCCTAACATGGCAGGTGAGATCTTTAGCCAATCAGATGTCGCCCTTCAGTTTCAACCAATCACATGAGCGCAGCGTGCATTTGTAAAGTCGAACATATGTGTGAATCTTTGTGTGTGCGTTACTCATAATTCAGACCGCACTGACCTCCACGTTAAAGCGTTTTCTGCACGCCGCGTTCGTCTTCTGTGTCACGCAACGTCGTCTTCATCCAACGTGGGGAAATATCAAACGACGTGCGCATGCCGTTCCATCGCTTTGAGCGGTTTGACCCCGCGTGGCTCTGGGGTCGGAGCTCGCGCGTTGCCGGTGAGGACGCCAGAAAGAACAAACCGGCCTGCAGCTAAATCCGTCCACCTTTCAGACGCCAGCTCTCTTGAGAAAATAGAAAATCGAGGATCGAGACGAGAGCGAGAAACAGAGAAGAAGAAGAAGGGAAAAAAAGAAACACAACCCCGAGCACAGTTTCTCCCTGTGTGTTCGTGGAAGCGCACAAGTTCCTTTTTGTTTTTAGCGCTGCAGCTGGACCTGACTGACTAATTGCTGGTTTGATCCAGTTTTCCAGGGCTTTCTTCAAAGGCTTTTTTTTTTTTTTTTTCGCGAGTTTCATTAGGATTCTGTACCAGCGGGCTTCTCGCTTTTGGCTCAGAGATTTAAATTATGCAAAGTTATACCGAGGATTCGCTGCGACTGCTCCCGCAGAAGAAGATGCTCCACATTCCCGAAAGCTGAAACTGTATCGGCCCGTAACGCCGCCCCCCCCCCCCCCCCCCCGATAAGACACACGGTGTCGTGGACTCTTGGATAATCTCCTCTTCCTCGTTGGTGTTTGAAGAGTTTTATCTTCAAATGTCTCCGTGTCGGCGGATGCTGGATTCATCCACAGGGCTCGAGCTCGACCCGGCGCTCACAGCTATTACCCACAAAGAGCTGCGCTGCTGCAGCGCTTCACTGATTCAATGAGTGACTAATATTATCAAAAGCAGAACAAGGAAGGGAATCATGTCGGTGTCATCAGCAGTTTAGCTCATCACTAAGTGTTATTGTGTCTGAACGCGCCGAAGAGTCGCACGCCATTTGCACTTTAGTGTCTCGCTGTTTGACAGACGTGATGACGTCATCTCTGAGCGGAGAGTTTAGTTTATACTCGTCACCTTCGCCTAACTTTATTATATATATATATATATATATATATATATATATATATATATATATATATATATATAGTATATATCTTTCATCCCTGTTGCTTTGATATTTTATTTTGTGTGTTTAGTTTATTCCATTTGGTGTCTGTAAAGTGTTCGGCGCTACTCTGGCAGCGTATTTCCCCTTAGGGATTAATAAAGTATTTATCTATACATCTATATGGATCTGAATGGTTCTGGTTCACGTCCACGAGATTTATTTCATCCTCCCGTCTTGTTTTTCTTGATTACTTCAGTCTCCTCCGAAGGGCGCGACCATCCCCTACCGACCGAGCCCGTCACCGGCTGCCCTCCTCATCGCAGGGAACCAGGTGAGAAACCTTGAACATGCACCTGCTGGGAGGGGTATCTACGATGGAGGAGAACGGTGGACTTCTATACAACCAGAGGAGTCGCCCCCTGGTGGTCAGGAGAGAGAATGCAGCATTAACACATGAAGCATAGACTTCTATACAACCAGAGGAGTCGCTCCTGGTGGTCAGGAGAGAGAATGCAGCTTTAACACATGAAGCATAGACTTCTATACAACCAAAGGAGTCGCCTGTTGGTGGTCAGAAGAGAGAATGCAGCTTTAACACATGAAGCATAGACTTCTATACAACCAGAGGAGTCGCCCCCTGGTGGTCAGGAGAGAGAATGCAGCTTTAACACATGAAGCATAGACTTCTATACAACCTGTAAACATGTTGCCCTAATGGTTAATTGATTGAAACAAATATCAATGTCGATGAGACAACTCTGTGAGATATTTCACTTAAAACTACAAGCGTCCACCTTGTCGTGGTGGGAGGGGGGGGGGGGGGGGTGACGGTGGGCCTGAGTGAGACAGGGACAGATACCCCCCCCCCCCCTCCTCCCACCTCCTCCCACCTCCTCCCTCCCTCTCAAGGCACAGGATTAGCCAGCGAGGCTGGAGACCTGCCGCCTCCTCCGGCTGCAGCAGCAGATATTCTGCATCGCTGTCAGCAGTTCTGCCGCCTCAGACTCAGTTCATGGAATGGCTTTGTGTTTTTGATATTGCTCGTAATAATCATCAAATTAAACCCAGCGGCGAGGCCCTGGTCACCGGGAGGTGGCTTTTAATGAAGGGGGTGTTTGTGAAATTGGTCAGGGGGAGAAAATGAAGTGCAATGGGAAAAGGGACTGAGGAAGAGGAAGAGGATGAGTCATGGCCCATAAGCCTGTTAGGTGTGTTGAAGTGTCAGAACTGCAGCCTGGAGAGCTCATCGCAGACCAAATGGGATCCGTGGCAAAAGAGGGGAATGAAACGCTTTTATTCTTTCTTTTTTTTTACATGGAGGGTTTTAGCTGGTGAGAACATTCACGCTCACAAATCATCACAAAATACTGAGTGTCTGGACTCGCCCCCTGGTGGTCAGGAGAGAGAATGCAGCTCTAACACATGAAGCATAGACTTCTATACAACCAGAGGAGTCACCCTCTAGTGGTCGGGAGAAAGAATGCAGCTCTAACACATGAAGCATAGACTTCTATACAACCAGAGGAGTCGCCCCCTGGTGGTCAGGAGAGAGAATGCAGCTCTGACACATGAAGCATAGACTTCTATACAACCAGAGGAGTCACCCTCTAATGGTCGGGAGAAAGAATGCAGCTTGAACACATGAAGCAGAGACTTCTATACAACCAGAGGAGTCGCCTCCTGGTGGTCAGGAGAGAGAATGCAGCTCTAACACGTGAAGCATAGACTTCTATACAACCAGAGGAGTCGCCTCCTGATGGTCAGGAGAGAGAATGCAGCTTTAACACATGAAGCTTAGACTTCTATACAACCAGAGGAGTCGCCCCCTGGTGGTCAGGAGAGAGAATGCAGCTTTAACACATGAAGCATAGACTTCTATACAACCAGAGGAGTCGCCCTCTGGTGGTCAGGAGAGAGAATGCAGCTCTAACACATGAAGCATAGACTTCTATACAACCAGAGGAGTCGCCCCCTGGTGGTCAGGAGAGAGAATGCAGCTCTAACACATGAAGCATAGACTTCTATACAACCAGAGGAGTCGCCCCCTGGTGGTCAGGAGAGAGAATGCAGCTCTAACACATGAAGCATAGACTTCTATACAACCAGAGGAGTCGCCCCCTGGTGGTCAGGAGAGAGAATGCAGCTCTAACACATGAAGCATAGACTTCTATACAACCAGAGGAGTCGCCCCCTGGTGGTCAGGAGAGAGAATGCAGCTCTAACACATGAAGCATAGACTTCTATACAACCAGAGGAGTCGCCCCCTGGTGGTCAGGAGAGAGAATGCAGCTCTAACACATGAAGCATAGACTTCTATACAACCAGAGGAGTCGCCCCCTGGTGGTCAGGAGAGAGAATGCAGCTCTAACACATGAAGCATAGACTTCTATACAACCAGAGGAGTCGCCCCCTGGTGGTCAGGAGAGAGAATGCAGCTCTAACACGTGAAGCATAGACTTCTATACAACCAGAGGAGTCCAACCAAATTCAAACAGTGTCAAAAGAGGGGAATAAAATAGTTTTTATTCATGATTTGTTTCACATGTGGGGTTCCACGCTCACTCATCGTCACAGAATAGCGTCTGGACTCAACTCGAGGACTCTTCAGTAACCAGACACTCGTTTTTCTTGCTCCCTCTTGCTGCCTTCAGGTGTACGAGGCGTCCGACTTCGCGCCCCACCCTCTGTACTCCGTCGCCCAGGGCGGCCTGGACCTCCAGCAGGTAACGTCCCGCTAAGTCTGTGAATAATCTCCATTCTCGTCTGCATGTATAAATACCTCCAGGAGGCGGCTCTTCAGCTGCACTGCACGGGCGCAGGAATGGGGTTTCGGGTGGGGGAGGGTGGGGGAGAGGGGGGGAGGAGGGGGGAGGGGGGGAGAAGAGGGGGGAGGATCTGAGGGTTGTGCGGTATGTCCAAATTTACACAGTCCATCATCTGGCCCGAGGCATTTAAAACAACAGCTGAGCGTTAAAGCTGCAGCTATTGTTCTACCCCGTCTGTAGAGCTATAACCCTTCTGAAACACGATGCCACCACACACACACACACACACACACACACACACACACACACACACACAACACAGTCTCTTTTTTTAGTCCTGCCTTCACTCTGCACCAGAAACATTTCGGCTTCAGGACTATTCCTCCCCTGACGGCACTAGCGAGATACTCTCATGACACCAGAAAACAAGCAGCTTCTGACAAATAACCCCCCCATCCTCCTCCTCAGATTGGAAAACAAATGAATTGTGGGTAATGACATATAAAGACTTCACGATTTAGATCGCTCATGCTGTAAATTGAAGGATAAACGCTACTAATTTCTGGTTCCTGCGTACAGACGCAGCTGTAATGCGTCGTAGCGGCGCTGCAGCTGACGAGCATGTCGGAGCTCTGGTTCTAGCAGCCAGACAGCTGGCGGCGGGCAGGACCAGTTAGGACAGACGGAGGGATGGACGGAGGGATGGACGGAGGGATGGACGGAGGGGTGGACGGAGAGAAAACTAAGTTAAAGTGAGAGGAAAAGAGGGGTTAGCATACAGGAGTCTGCTTTATTTAACAGAATGAGGCGGGAGCGGAGATGGAAAACTTAAAAGGATTGAAGACAGAAACATATTTGTCTTTTTAGCTTCACTCGACCAGGTTTTGAGATATTTTAGTTTTAGTGGGTGTTTTTATTTTTGCCGTCCCAATAAAAAGGTAAAAGTCTGCTTTGAAAATGTAATTAAATCCTCATTTTCTCTCGGCCCTCTCACTCCGCATTGTTTTTTAAAATCTTTTTGATACTTGAATTATGAAATAAAACGATGCTCTGCTCATTAGGAGGACTCTGCTCACGGGTTCCCGGGCTCTGTTCCTCGTACCTGGTTTCCTGTGAGCGCCGGACCATTTCCAGGATGAGATGATGTAGATATTAGTTTTATAGAGAGAGAGTTTCCAGATCGCCAAGATCCGATCTCACGTCATCATGACTTCCTGCACGAGCGCTAAAGATTCTGCCGACATGGACTCCTTTATTGACCAGACTTTCTGGAGCCGTATGTACCACGCGCTGTCCGTCAGGAGCGGGCACGTCCAGTCGGAAACGAGACCGTTCGAGGGCGGATCCACCTCCAGGGACTCAACATGTCCTGTCGTCAGTCACCTCGCTCGGTTCAGCCGGATAACAGGACGTTTGACCGGCTCTGATGAACCACGTACGAGGAGCGAGGCCCGGCTCCGAACCTGCGATCGGCCCCGATGCTAGCGGTTAGCTAAACCCGTTAGCATCACAGGTAGACAGGCAGTACGACGTGCACAACTGATTTGATGAGACAGGCGTGCTAATACACAGATTATCACAGCAGCTCGCTCACGGCCTGTACGCTAAGCAGCCATCTTGGAACTTTCCTGTTTTCCTCGTCGGAAACTTTTGTCGGATTTGTGCCGCAGGAAGTCGGACGAAACCCGAAGACTTCCTGTGGCACAAATCGGCAGTATGTAGCGGGCACTTCCGGTTCACTTCTGGTTCACTTCCTGTTCACTTCCTGTTCCCACCTCAGATGTCGGGCCGTCTCGAGCGGTTGCCACTAATTCCAGGAGACGCCTCGTCATTTGCCGCGAGTGTTATAGTCGTGTCGCCTGGCAGAACGCTGCAGTCGGACCCGAGCTCAGTGAGTCACGGGTCTTTGCGTGGGCAAAAACAACCCTGTGCTTTTATTTTGAAGGGAATTGGTGCCACAAGTTCAGCTCGCCCTCTCTCCAAATCCCAGAAAAACTTTGAATTCCCAGCTGAGCTTGAACGCATAAAATGAGATAATCCTTCATTAGTCCCTCAGTGGGGAAATTACAGGATTACAGCAGCTCTGCTCACAAGGAAATACAGATAAAAACAATCAAGTAATATAAATAAACAGTAGAACTTAAAACAAGTTAAACAGTAAGAAGAATATTAAACATGCAGATGGGATAAAAAATAAAAATGTCTGCCTCCCAGCGAGGCCTGAGGAGCACGCAGCTCGTCTGGAGATGTTCTCCTGAAGTATTCTATACGTCATCTTTCATGCCGTGACAAGCGAAGTGAACTTCACCTTTTTATCCTCGTGAAATGCAAACCTCAAAGTATATATATAAATAAAAAAAACAATCTCAAAAAGCCAAAGCGCTGAGCGGTGAGTCAGAGCTCATCTCGCCTCTTCTGGAAAAAAAACAACAACCTAAAACCATCGCGCATCGCCGTGACGCGCCTCCATTAGCGCGCTGCGGATTTATCGCCCGCGCGTTGAAGCTTTTATTGCAGTAATTTCCCTAATGCAGGATGCTCTCTTCTCTTCTCCTCTTCCTTCTCCGCAGGCCTACACTTTGCAAAACCAATACGGCATTCCACACTCAGAGGTAAAGTCTCCGGACGCACGTCACCCCGCCGACGAAACGGAGAGCTTTCACGGGTTGGGAGTGCGTTCAACTTTCTGCTTTCTGCTCCTCCCAGATGGCCAAGCTGCACCAGCTGTCCATGCAGCAGGGCCTCGGCCCCATGGCGCCGCCGGCCCCCGCCATCATACCTGGTGAGCAGCACGCATCCTGTAACTACATCATCCAGCGCCGAGCAAATAAAAGCTCGCTGTCGGATAATGTGCCCGGGTCAGTGAGGAGGGAAGAGACGAGGGTTTTTTTTTTTTTTCATATTTTTTATAGCGCCCCATTATGCGAAATGATAGGTTTTCCGCAGAGTCAGAGGACGGGGGAGCCGGAGAAGAATGAGCGCCGTGTTAAACACCGGCCTATTAAAATGTAAATGAACTGCTTTATTATATCTAGTCGTTCTCAAAGCCTCCCGGCACATCAGCGGCCGTCTGTGTGGCGTCGCCGGCGAAAAGGAGTTGAATGAATATTAAAATGTCAGATGTGTCAATTTCACTCAAGTCCACGCCTGTGTTGTCTTTCCTCTCAGGGATGGACTCCAGTTCTCAGACATCTCAGGAGCTGCTGATCCCCAATGATGTAAGCAGGAGCAACTTTTCTTCTTCTTCTTCTTCTTCTTCTTCTTCGTGGGTTTTTAGTTGGCGGTTTCACCCACGCCGCCTCCTCCATCTGACTCCGGCTGCAAAAAGACGTCTCGGTCGCGGCTTCCCGGGAAGAAAAAGGAGACGAGGAAAACATATCGGCAGCTTTTCCTAATTACCCTCATTATTCCCGACCTCGGACGAACCTCAAGGTTAAAGGGGTTCTGATCCGATATGGATCCGTTCCTCTCGCCGCCGTTATTGTCTGGGCTGCAGTTGCAGTGTCTCAGCGCGGCTCCCATGGGCGCTCGGTAAATCCTCTCATGTTCCCTGACCTACTTAGAGGCTGTCTGCTGTCAAAACAGCCAATAAGGAAACAGACGAGGATCCTTCTCTTCCTCGCTCAGCCTCCGCCGGGGCTCCACGCAGCGTCGCTCCCAAATCTGGATTCTCTCCTCAAACGAAGTCAGGCTGCGTTTAACCTTCAGATTGAGCGCTGGCGTTTTGGGCCGCGCACTTCTGTTTCCTGGGATTTCATTTAGTATGGAGAGAGAGAGAGAGAGAGAGAGAGAGAGAGAGAGAGAGAGAGAGAGAGAGAGAGAGAGAGAGAGAGACCTTCACGTTGTTCATCCAGAAGAATTGAACGTCGTTCAGGATCTCGCCATCGACGAATCCTCCAAAACGACCAAAACCAAACAGACTTCCTCCAGTTCATGACCCACTAACGAGAGCCTGAATTTCTTATTTTTTAAATTATTATTTATTTGATTATTTTGTTAATTTTATTATTTTTAAATTTATTATTTTTTGTAATTATAATTTTATTATAATTTTATTTTTAGTATTTTTTTTAAAATGATTTTGTTATTATTTAATTATTCTATTTTATTATTTTTAATTTATTATTTTTGTAATTATAATTTTATTTTATTGTTTTTGTAATTATAATTTTATTTTATTGTTTTTGTAATTATAATTTTATTTTATTATTTTTGTAATGATAATTTTATTTTATAATAATTTTATTTTTGATATTTTTGAAATTCTTTTTTGTGAGTCACGTGTGCAGGTTCATGGTGCATCAGCTGAGGATCGTCATCAACCTGCAGGCGAGAACACGTGTGAGAGTTTTTACAGCAGCAGGACGACGATCGACGATAAAACTCCAGCAGGAAGACGATGCTTTAGTCTTTTTATAAGATTTATTACAGATAGAAATATATAAAATGTTATCTACCCAGTGTGTGTGTGTGTGTGTGTGTGTGTGTGTGTGTGTGTGTGTGTGTGTGTGTGTGTGTGTGTGTGTGTGTCTTGTATCTCTAAGGATCCGGTTTTAAAAAATTGCGTCCCAATTCCCAAAAGGCCTCATTATGAATCTCAGGAAGAGAGAACTTTATCATAAACGTTCACCTCAAATGATCTAGAACAGGTAATTTATGAATAAAGCATATACTTCTATACAACCAGTGGCGTCGCCCCCTGGTGGTTAGAAAAGAGAATGCAGCTTTAACACATGAAATATAGACTTCTATACAACCAGAGGAGTCGCCCCCTGGTGGTCAGGAGAGAGAATGCAGCTTTAACACATGAAGCATAGACTTCTATACAACCAGAGGAGTCGCCCCCTGGTGGTCAGGAGAGAGAATGCAGCTTTAACACATGAAGCATAGACTTCTATACAACCAGAGGAGTCGCCCCCTGGTGGTCAGGAGAGAGAATGCAGCTTTAACACATGAAGCATAGACTTCTATACAACCAGAGGAGTCGCCCTCTGGTGGTCAGGAGAGAGAATGCAGCTTTAACACATGAATCATAGACTTCTATACAACCAGAGGAGTCGCCCCCTGGTGGTCAGGAGAGAGAATGCAGCTTTAACACATGAAGCATAGACTTCTATACAACCAGAGGAGTCGCCCCCTGGTGGTCAGGAGAGACAATGCAGCTTTAACACATGAAGCATAGACTTCTATACAACCAGAGGAGTCGCCCCCTGGTGGTCAGGAGAGAGAATGCAGCTTTAACACATTGTTTTCAGGGCTTCACTTCGCTCAGTTGATTCAACGTTATATAAACGTCGGCTACAACTATCAGAACAAGAGGAACACTCACTCCCCCGTGTGGCTCAGAGGTGAACTGCAGATAGAAATGATAAGAAGACTTCGGAGTAAACAACAACATAATTGGAGTAAACAACAACATCTTTGAATAGTCTGTCAGAATTAAGCCCTTTACAGCTTCACAATGTGACATTGTGAATTACAAAAGGAGAAGTTACAAACAATCAAATGAATTCCATCGTGGCGTTTTGGGACGTGCGACCCGTCAGCAACATTCCTCACATGGCCGAAGCTTTTTTAACCACAATGCACCAGAGGAGAGAGAGGGAGTCCATCGCCATGGACGTGACGGGGACAGCTGTACGCTGCAGCCATTGTTCCAGAAGAGAGGACTTATAGCCACGACTGAGCCTGCTCAGCCCCGCCCCCGCCTCCGGCCAACCACACACACACACACACACACACACACACACACACACACACACAGATGCATTGAGAAACTGCTTACACGCAGTCAGCAGTATGCACTGTACTTCTTGCGCGAGGAAGATTTAGCCGGAAGAAAAATGGCTGCACCCTCGCCGTCCTATCCCTCCTTCCTGTGTGTGTGTGTGTGTGTGTGTGTGTGTGTGTGTGTCCTTTCAAATGACTCAGCAGTAAGCTCAACCAGATGTAGGCCACTTCTTCCAGGTGAGGCGTGCGGCGGCGTGTCGATGGCGCCGTGGAACACAGCAGGGAGTCATTTATTCAGATCGGGCTGCGTTTACTTTCCTTTTTCTTTTTTAAAAGGTTGTTCTCAGAGGAATGCTGTTGTCTGAGGTCATGCACACAATAGACGTGTAAGTGTGTGTGTGTGTGTGTGTGTGTGTGTGTGTGTGTGTTGGGGGTGTTGACAGCTGGTGTCTATTGACAGCTGGGGTAAAAAGGGCCGGAGTCCTCTGGAGAGTCTCACGTCTCAGTGGACGCGACATGTTATCTGTGATTTGAGGCCCGTAGTGGCCCATTGTCTCTGGAGGTGCTCTTTAGGCTGGCTGCTCCCAGTGTGTGTGTGTGTGTGTGTGTGTGTGTGTGTGTGTGTGTGTGTGTGCCCCCCTCCTCCCCTCAACCCATCCCCTGAATAAACTGCTGCTCCAATAATAGCCCGGCGGAGCGTCCAGGTCGCCGTGTGACAAATCAGACACACTGGAACAGGCTGCTTACTTCTCAGGAAAGGAATGCGAGTGCAGCACCGTGTGTGTGTATGTGTGTGTGTGTGTGTGTGTGTGTGTGTGTGTGTGTATTTTCTACCCATGCGTCAGCCGCCGTTAAGCTGCCAGCACACACGCATACTACAAGCACTTCATCACCGTCTGTCTCACTCACTGTGGAGCGCTCCGGCTCCGGTGAACATGTGTTGCCTCCAACACGCCGAGGGTCCGGCTCACGACACCACCAACACCAGAGATGATGCCTTCTGGAATGCAATTTTTTAAAAAAGAAAGAAAAGGAAATTGTGGCATTGTCTATACTCGAGCCGGCGGGACTGCAACACACACACACACACA
Source organism: Clinocottus analis (assembly GCF_023055335.1). NCBI lineage: Eukaryota > Metazoa > Chordata > Actinopteri > Perciformes > Cottidae > Clinocottus > Clinocottus analis. Next base: position 1,966,729 of record NW_027176153.1, read on the forward strand.
CACACATTATGTTTTCCATTAGCGAGGAGATGCATCTGCAGCTGGCATGATGTGTTTTGGGAAGTGATTTGTTTGGGAAGTCATCACCACTCCGAGGAATCAATAACCTTTTAGCCACTCAGATTAATGAGAGGCAAATGTGCCTTTTTTCCTCCTCCTCGTCTCTTTCACGCGGTAGCAATTAAGGGAGGCTCCAGAGGGGAGGGGGGGGGTTAATGCTTTTGACATGCATGATGGACGACCAATCCACTGACGACAGTGTAAGTGCAATATTCAAAGTGCTCTGCGTTACAGTAAATCCGCCCCACAGCGTCGCACCCTTCAAAAAAAAATACATTATTGTTTCTGTTTTTGTGACGCCAACAATGAGAAGAGGAAGAAGAAGTCATTGAACCCTCTCCCTCCTCCTCCTCCTCTCCATCTCCTTCTTCTTCCTCCTTTTCGTTGGCAGCTGATCGGCTCCATCATCGGCCGCCAGGGCACCAAGATCAACGAGATCCGGCAGGTGTCCGGCGCTCAGATCAAGATCGGCAGCCAGCTGGACGGCACGAGCGACCGCCACGTCACCATCACGGGGACGCCGGTCAGCATCAACCTGGCCCAGTACCTCATTACCTCCTGGTGAGCCCGGATGACACGCAAATGTATTGGTTCAGTACAAAAAAAGGGGGTCAAAGGTGACGGCGCGGAGGGAGGAAGTGATAACGAGGTGTCTTTACGCTGCCGGGGTAATTGAGCCTGGAGGGAGCGAAGTGTTGACGCTTCTTATTGGGATGCAGGAGAATCTTTTTAATTATCTTTTTTCTTTCAATAATGCAACAGGAGAAGTCAGAGTAAATCATTCAGGAACAAATCTGAGCACATGAAAGGAGTGCGTGCAAATGTTTTTATTTTTTTTATTTACGAACATCCTTTTTAAATACACCAAAGGCTGTAGAGCCAGAGGACGCCTGTGTGTCAACGCGTCAACGTGTCCTAGTGCGACGGTTCCTCTGACGTCTGATGCCGCGTTCACAGAGAAAGAGTTGCGAAATATTCACGCGAGTAGATTACATGTGAAGTCAATGCACATGACGCGAATGGTTGCAAAAAAAAATCCTGGAGGAGTCGGAGCTGTGTGCAACTACGGATAATATTATGAACCCAGACACGGATAATATTATGAACCCAGACACGGATAATATTATGAACCCAGACACGGATAATATCATGAACCCAGACACGGATAATATTATGAACCCAGACACGGGCGCTGGATGTTCCCACGTTTATGAGACTTCCTCAACAAGTAAAACGCAGAAATAGTTGTTAATGTTCCATGGTCGAATGAAAACTGTTATACAGGAACGTGACCGGGTCAGTTTAGGTTAGCTAGTCAGGCTATGTGCTGCTAACTACAGGAACGTGACCGGGTCAGTTTAGGTTAGCTAGTCAGGCTATGTGCTGCTAACTACATGAACGTGACCGGGTCAGTTTAGGTTAGCTAGTGATGCTATGTGCTGCTAACTACAGGAACATGACCGGGTCAGTTTAGGTTAGCTCGTGAGGCTATGTGATGCTAACTACATGAACGTGACCGGGTCAGTTTAGGTTAGCTAGTGAGGCTATGTGCTGCTAACTACATGAACGTGACCGGGTCAGTTTTGGTTAGCTAGTGAGGCTCTGTGCTGCTAACTACAGGAACATGACTGGGTCAGTTTAGGTTAGCTAGTGAGGCTATGTGCTGCTAACTACAGGAACGTGACCGGGTCAGTTTAGGTTAGCTAGTGAGGCTATGTGCTGCTAACTACATGAACGTGACTGGGTCAGTTTAGGTTAGCTAGTGAGGCTATGTGCTGCTAACTACATGAACGTGACTGGGTCAGTTTAGGTTAGCTAGTGAGGCTATGTGCTGGTAGCTACAGGAACGTGACCGGGTCAGTTTAGGTTAGCTAGTGAGGCTATGTGCTGCTAACTACAGGAACGTGACCGGGTCAGTTTAGGTTAGCTAGTGAGGCTATGTGCTGCTAACTACAGGAACGTGACCGGGTCAGTTTAGGTTAGCTAGTGATGCTATGTGCTGGTAGCTACAGGAATGTGACCGGGTCAGTTTAAGTTAGCTCGTGATGCTATGTGCTGCTAACTACAGGAACGTGACCGGTTTAAACTCTTGTTTTCCTCTCACAGATGTAAACCCTTTTAAACTAAATAAACTCCAGACCCTTCATTCAGAGTGTTGCATCATCAGAATAATCCTCTAATCTGTCCCCCCCACCCCCTCCCAACTTGTGTCTCACAGTTTAGAGACAGCCAAATCCACGGCCCAGGCCGCCACCATGGCGTCTCCGGTGGACCTCAACATGGCCTTCGGCCAGCCGGCGTCCCCCGCCGGCTCCCCGGGCCCCGCCATGGCCACCATGGGCGCGCTGACCCCGGCCCACCACATGCTGGGCAACCCGTACGGCGCCATGCCGCTCTCCGGCCTGCTGGGCGTGAAGTCCGTCCCCTTCCTGACTCTGTCCAGCCCCGGCCCGGCCGTGGCCGTCACCGCCGCGCCCTCCCACGCCGCGCTGGCCGCCTACACCGCCAAGATCTCCTCGGCCAACTGCATCAAAAAGCCGGAGAGACAGAAGTTCGCTCCGTACTGATGAGCGTCCACGTTCCCGGGGGGGCGGAGCCGAGGGGAGGAGGGGGAGGAGTCAGGTGACGGGACAGCTGCAGTGTTCTTCCACGTAAAGAAAAAAAAAAAAGAAACGCCCGATGTAGCCATACACTTTTATTCTAGGACGCACCAACAGAGAAGAGACCAACGGGGGCGCACCGGGGCGGACCAACGGGGGCGCACCGGGGCGGACCTGCTTCTCGGTGACTCAGCGTTCGTTTCCTCATGAATCGATGGACCGCTTTCATCGCCACCCCATCACTTGTTATCCATCACGAAGGAGAAGAAGAAGTTAGAAAACCCCCCCTAAAAAAACCACACAGGGGCCGCAGCCTCACCTGAGGGACACGTGTTCGATTCCCAGCGCTCACGTGCGCCTCCGGTGACGGGTCGGCTTTTACTATTTATCCTTCAATGAATTTGTAAATTATACTCTGGTGGCTGGCGCTCTGCCGGTCGATGCTTTTATACAACGTCTGTGTTCGCCTCCTGAAGTTTTTAAGGAAATTTGTAAATGTTTTTGGGCAGAGGGGGGAGGGGCCGGGGGTCTTTTTTTAAACAATGTGTTCTGGTTCTGTACTTCACTGTTCAGTGTTACGTTCCTTTTGTTGGATTTTATTTTGAAGGTGCAACTTGTTTAATCTTTATTTATTAGTATTGTTTCATTTATTAAAAATCTTTTTGTTTCCTGACGGATTCGTCTTTTAAACTTTAATCTGAAAACCTTCAAGACGAGAGGATTAATGCAGCACACACACACGCACGCACACACATAGACACACATACACACACGCGCACACACATACACATGCATACGTGCACACACACTCGCAAACATACACACACACACACACTCACACACACGCACACTTACGCATGCACACATGCAGAAGGACACACATGCACGCACATGCACACACACACATTTACGCACACATGCACGCACACACACAAATTCACACACATGCACACGCACACACGTAGGCGCGCACACACACAATGCACACACATGCACGGACACATGCACTCACATATGCACACACACACACAAACTCTCTCACACACACACAAACACACAGACACATACACACACTTGCAAACATACACACACACACACTCAAACACACGCACACTTACGCACGCACACATGCAGACGCACACACATGCACGCACACGTGCACACACACAAATGCACACACACACATTTACGCACACATGCACACACACGTGCACGCGCCAACACAAATTCACACACATGCACACACACACATGCACGCACACCTGCACTCACATATGCACACACACACTCTCTCTCACACACACACACACACACACACACACGCATGCACGCACGAACACAAATTCACACACACACACACACACACATGCACGCACGAACACAAATTCACACACACACACACACACATGCAGGTTGCTCCAGGTGTCTTCTTGAAGGCCAGATGGCGGCTCCTCAGTGCTGCAGCGTGAGAGACGGCTGTCACACCCTTGTGCTCTTTTGCCCCCGAACAACAACAACAACAACAACAACAACAACAACAACAACAGCAACAGCAGACACGATGCGACCTGGAGGGGACGAGCTCAGCTGGCATTGACGTGCGTGTGCGTGTGCGTGTGCACGTATCAGGAGCAGATCCACACGGAGAGAAGAACTCTGAACTCTCACTGAGACACTGAGTCCTGCAGACGAGGCTGTGACGGAGAAGAGGGAGGAAG
>NW_027176153.1:1973606-2056106 GCF_023055335.1 Clinocottus analis
CGTGCGCGCGTCCGCTCACTGAAACATGTTCACGCAACGACTGATGAGCTCACATACAAAAATAGAGGTTGTCCAGTCAGCTCGACAACTCGATGTACGGTAACACAAAAGCATCCACCTGCGAACCAAAGCAACGAAAAGAAAAAAAGAAACAACCAGGAAAAAGAAAAGTTGTTAAAATATTAGCTTTATCCTTCTGAACCCCGCAAAGAAAGAAAAGAAGTAAGACCTCTCACTCGGTCTGAAAACACGTCGACAGAATTCTGTGATGGAGAGAAGAGCCGCGAGCAGAGAGAGAGAAAGATTATCAGCGCGACACGAACCGAACGACGACCTGAAACGAAAGCGGGACGAAACCATACGAAACACCACTAGGTAGATATCTTTTTTTGTTGTTTTGTTTTGTTTGTTTGTTTTGTTTTTTTTCCCGTCGAGCGAAGAGAATGAAAAAGGAGGAAACGTCCGTCGCTTGTCACGGTCCAGATGAGAGGTTCAAACTGCATCTGAGTGCACTTAAGGCAGGTAGGCGACTCCAACGCTGTCTGAGTGTGTGTCTGAGTGTGTGTGTGTGTGTGTGTGTGTGTGTGTGTGTGTGTCCACATGGTTTGACCACACAGAAGGAGAGAAGATGGAGAGAGAGAGAGAGAATGGTGAGAGTTCCTGTTGCGTCCGTCCGTCTCTCCAGATTTCTTTGTCACACACAAAAATAGATTTTCTTCTTCTTCTTCTTGTTCCCCAGCACAGACTGAACTTAAAGCACTTCAACAAAAACAAAAACAAAACCACAGCATTGCAGCTCGTCAAATAGAACATCTCTGAATACATTCACAAAGGTTTTTTGTTTTTTTTGTCTCAACGGTAAAGTTTTTGGGGGGAAATCGTCCTGCGACCGAAGTCCACGCCCCCTCGATATGAGTCACTATTAAGGAGCACTTAACAGTGTGTCTGAAAAACATGACGGACATAGAAGCCTTTTGAAAACACTATAATGTATTTCGTATTATGCATTTTATTTATCAAAATAAGGATTCAATATATATATTTATATATGAAGCATTTTAAAAGCGGGAGGAGTCTCTTTTTCGCTGTGAGTGAACCGGTGGGCCGATGCCGCGGGGAGCGGAGACGGAGCGACTTCCTGTCGCTCTGTCGTGTTAAAACAAACAAAAACATGCTCACGGACGAGTTGTACAGTTTGTGTACAATCAATATCAATTTCTGAACAAAGTCAATCCGCCTCGCAGGCGGTCGTTCCTCGCGCTGGAGATTCAGCGACGTTCCCTCTTTCCTTTCCTTCACGTGCACTGAAATGGAAAAAAAACCTCGACTCGGCCTTCCTTCCTTCCTTCCTTCCTTCCTTCCTTCTTTCCCGCCGCCGCCGCCGCATCTCAGTGCACGTGGAGGAGGACGAGGAGAAAAGACGGAGCTCTAACTGAGGCCCCGCCCTCATCACTGCGCCTCCTCGTGCTCCTCGCTGATGCACTGCTCCCACGGGTGCTTCCCGCCCTGCTCCTCCCGGTGGCCGTGGGGCGAGTGGAAGATCCTGCGCGGCAGCGGGATGGGGATGGGCTGAGGCGGCAGGTCCTCCTCCGGGATGCAGCCCTCCCTCAGGTAGGGCTTGGGCGGCACGGCGGGCGCCTGGGGCCGGCGGTACGGGATGTGGTGCGGGCCGTGGGCGGGGCCGTGGTGGTGGTGCGACGGCGGCGGCGGCATCCCCGGCGGCGCCGGCCCGTGGGAGTGGCCGTCCAGCCCCGGGTGTGCGTGGGCGTGAGGGTGCGGGTGGTTGTGCGGGTGCGAGGAGGCGGGGCTGCGGTAGTGGAAGGGCCGCACGGGGTCCACGGGGTCGATCTCCGGCCCGCCGTAGTGGATGTGCAGGTACGGGGACGCCAGGTACTCGTCCGGCGGCGACCACAGGTGACTCGGCAGCGGCTCCAGCGCGTCGTTCCGGATGGGGCCCGGGTCCGGGTACTGGCCCCCGAAGTTGCTCTCGCTCAGGGAGGAGACGCCGCTGCTGGCGCTGCCGGACAGCGTGGAGTTGCTGCCGCCCAGCGCCGACTGAGGGCTGGTGGGGGAGCCGGGGATCGGGTGGAGGGGAGACTGGAGAGAGAAGAGAGAGAAGAGAGAGAGAGTCATCTCCACCCTTCACATGGGGAAGTACAAGCAGCGGATAAAAAGAGCAACCACTTCATCCTTCTGTCCGCAATTCAGACAGCGAGGCCTTTGAAGACGGCTTTGTAATTATGAGAGAAACAAAATGTGTGCGTGTGTGTGTGTGTCTACACTCGTGTGTGTGTGCAACAAAGGGACTGTGAGTGGGAGCTGACAACTTGGGAAGTGGGAGCTTCTGTGAAAAACAGGGTTACCATGACAAAAAGACTGAAAAAATATCAGATCGCAATTTCATCATGGCCTCTCGACGAGATATTCCAACGAGGAGAGTGAATTGCAGAAGCAGGAGGCAGAAAAGGCCAAATAATCTGATATTTAATGACTTTCACGACGTACCTTTCGAAGGGAGCGCACGGGCAGGGCGGGGGGAGGGTCGCTGTTCTGGTGGTGGAACGCATCACAGTGCATCAGGAAGTGTCCTGCGGAGGGAAAGTCGTACGGAGGGATGATTAATTCATACATCACCTTATAAGCTCTTAAAGAAAATCCTACGCCTCGAAGTGAGTGAGTGTGAAGTGAAAGAGGGGGACGTACCTGGTGGGAAGGACCTGGGGGGGACAGGTGGCATGATCACACCTCCAGTGGAAGCTGGCATGTAGGACACCTGCTCCCTGTTCTCTCCATCCAGACTCCAGCTGCTGGGAGCGTTTGGGAACGCTGGAAAGAAAAACACCGGGTCTGAAACGTGAAGCTGAGGGTCTTGAAGCTGCATTCTCTCTCCTGACCACCAGGGGGAGACTCCTCTGGTTGTATAGAAGTCTATGCTTCATGTGTTAAAGCTGCATTCTCTCTCCTGACCACCAGGGGGCGACTCCTCTGGTTGTATAGAAGTCTATGCTTCATGTCTTAAAGCTGCATTCTCTCTCCTGACCACCAGGGGTGACTCCTCTGGTTGTATAGAAGTCTATGCTTCATGTGTTAAAGCTGCATTCTCTCTTCTGACCACCAGGGGGCGACTCCTCTGGTTGTATAGAAGTCTACGCTTCATGTGTTAAAGCTGCATTCTCCCTCCTGACCACCAGGGGGCGACTCCTCTGGTTGTATAAAAGGCTATGCTTCATGTGTTAAAGCTGCATTCTCTCTCCTGACCACCAGGGGGCGACTCCTCTGGTTGTATAGAAGTCTATGCTTCATGTGTTAAAGCTGCATTCTCTCTCCTGACCACCAGGGGGCGACTCCTCTGGTTGTATAGAAGTCTATGCTTCATGTCTTAAAGCTGCATTCTCTCTCCTGACCACCGGGGGCGACTCCTCTGGTTGTATAGAAGTCTATGCCTCATGTGTTAAAGCTGCATTCTCTCTCCTGACCACCAGGGGGCGACTCCTCTGGTTGTATAGAAGTCTATGCTTCATGTGTTAAAGCTGCATTCTCTCTCCTGACCACCAGGGGGAGACTCCTCTGGTTGTATAGAAGTCTATGCTTCATGTGTTAAAGCTGCATTCTCTCTCCTGACCACCAGGGGGCGACTCCTCTGGTTGTATAGAAGTCTATATAAATGACTCTACTTCTCTCTTGATGTATTCCCTCAGTAAACATTGTCAACATGAGTTTATGTCTCAATCTCTAGTTTCTAGTCTTCTTCTATACAGCGTGATGTTCATTTAGTACATTATAGTCGTGAATAAGACAAGACCAAAAAGCCAAGATGGCGGCAGTGGAAACTCTGGCCGACGTCCTGTTTCATTACCTTTCTCTGGTAGGCTCATGTGCGGGTCACAGGGCTTACAGGGGCTGATCTGCTGAAGTAAGGCACGCTGCATGTGGTTGTTCTGTAACGCAGAGCGCATCGTTTAGTCTCACATGAACATCTAAACGCCCCCGTCGATGGTGAAGTAGCTCGGTCCCACCTGTCCGTTCTCCGCCACGTTGTAGTACATGGAGCTGTTGACCCTCTCGCGGTGGGACGGCAGCAGTATCATCACCTCTCGGTTGTGTTTCGCCTTATCGGGCAGAGACGGAGATCCTGGAGAAGAAAAATAAAATAAAAGTGAAAACATTGAGCGTTCCTGCCGGCAGCGGCCTCATTACGTGGTTCTACAAATGTCTCGGGTTCCTGCTACACACAATTCACAAGACATCCACGACAGGTATTTTCAGGCGGTTTTCTTACTTACCTCTGGCGCTCGAGGGAGCCGAGTTAATAATCTGGGAAGAGTTGGAGCGGATGGAGCTCAGGCTGGAGGAGGAGGGGCTCGGCTGCAAGAACAAGCGTGTTTTTAATACAAGGAAAAGTCTTTAAGGAGAAATAAAACACCCCGTTCTCTCAGAGGAAAACCTTGTTTCTGTATTTTTTTTAATAAAGTGTATGTGCGGGAATGAAATGCAGTTACAGCAGAAATGTTGAAAGTCACCAGAAGCAATGAGACGAGCAGTTTTTACACGTTTTTACAGCTTGAAACCGTGTTCTCATGAAGTGCGACGCAAATTCATACCATTCCCGATTGAGGTTAATCGTTACCGGAGGGACTTTTGTTTGCTCCAGGATATAGTCTGTGCCGTGCAGGTGATCAACTTCCCGGTGACCTCGCGGTCTCACCTGCATGTGCGACGCCTCCTCGGCGTGCTCCCCCATCAGCCCGTCCGTCATGATGACCAGGTTCCCCGCCTCGCTCGACGTGTGGGACGACAGGGAGGAGGACGAGTGGCGGATCGAACCCTGAAGGTTCAGAGGGCTGCGGAACGGAGACGACGAGAATGTACATCACTTATCTATTTGTGTATATATATTTATATATATATATATAAATATAAAAATATCCATCCATCCATCCATTTATATGTAATATCAAAGCTTTTTCTCTCTCTCCCCTTTGTCCCAGAATACGTTTTCGTGTGCCAGTGTTTATTATTTCGACGTGTGCTGTGCTGTAATAGCATTGCGGCATTTTGCCCCAATGCATGCTGGGATATGCTTCAGCCTCAGGTGACCCAGAACTGAACGTTCAGTTTAGAAAATGGAATGACGAGACGTAATCGTTCTTTCAGGGTCAATTCTGGGTTGAGCTTAAAGATGCCTGTGTGTGTGTGTGTGTGTGTGTGTGTGTGTGTGTGTCACCTGTGTCTGTGTAGGAGGCGGACGCTCTCGGGGCTCATGTGGCTGTGGGAGGAGAGGATGCCTCTGGGTGAGTTGACGCCCTGGCACCCCGCGGTGCCGAACCGATCCACGCCCGGCACGCCCTGCTGGGACCCGACCATATACTGCTCTGAATATTCACACTGCTCTCACGTGCGTGGAAACACGTGCATAAGCACACACACAAACACACACATGCACAGAAACAGACTCTCCCCAAATGCAGCAAAGTGCACTTTACATTCTAAAAAGTGTCTGAAACCCCATCATTTCTTAATTCTTCTATTTGAGAGAAATTGTCATGATTAGCATACAAATTATTGAGTTATGGTCAAAAACATGTGAGGTGGCAGTGACCTTTGACCCCAAACGTTTCTCAAGGTCAACCTTGTGTGCAAGTGGACCTTTGTGATAAATTTGTAGCAATTCGCTTAAGCTGCATTCTCTCTCCTGACCACCAGGAGGCGACTCCTCTGGTTGTATAGAAGTCTATGCTTCATGTGTTAAAGCTGCATTCTCTCTCCTGACCACCAGGGGGCGACTCCCCTGGTTGTATAGAAGTCCAAGCTTCATGTGTTGAAGCTGCATTCTCTCTCCTGACCACCATGAGGCGACTCCTCTGGTTGTATAGAAGTCTATGCTTCATGTGTTAAAGCTACATTCTCTCCTGACCACCAGGTGGCGACACCTCTGGTTGTATAGAAGTCTATGCTTCATGTGTTAAAGCTGCATTCTCTCTCCTGACCACCAGGGGGCGACTCCTCTGGTTGTATAGAAGTCTATGCTTCATGTGTTAAAGCTGCGTTCTGTCTCCTGACCACCAGGGGGCGACTCCTCTGGTTGTATAGAAGTCTATGCTTCATGTGTTAAAGCTGCATTCTCTCTCCTGACCACTATGAGGCGACTCCTCTGGTTGTATAGAAGTCTATGCTTCATGTGTTAAAGCTGCATTCTCTCTCCTGACCACCAGGGGGCGACTCCTCTGGTTGTATAGAAGTCCAAGCTTCATGTGTTGAAGCTGCATTCTCTCTCCTGACCACCATGAGGCGACTCCTCTGGTTGTATAGAAGTCTATGCTTCATGTGTTAAAGCTACATTCTCTCCTGACCACCAGGTGGCGACACCTCTGGTTGTATAGAAGTCTATGCTTCATGTGTTAAAGCTGCATTCTCTCTCCTGACCACCAGGGGGCGACTCCTCTGGTTGTATAGAAGTCTATGCTTCATGTGTTAAAGCTGCGTTCTGTCTCCTGACCACCAGGGGGCGACTCCTCTGGTTGTATAGAAGTCTATGCTTCATGTGTTAAAGCTGCATTCTCTCTCCTGACCACCAGGGGGCGACTCCTCTGGTTGTATAGAAGTCTACACTTTACGTGTTAAAGCTGCATTCTCTCTCCTGAACACCAGGGGGCGACTCCTCTGGTTGTATAGAAGTCTATGCTTCATGTGTTAAAGCTGCATTCTCTCTCCTGACCACCAGGGGGCGACTCCTCTGGTTGTATAGAAGTCTATGCTTCATGTGTTAAAGCTGCATTCTCTCTCCTGACCACCAGGGGGCGACTCCTCTGGTTGTATAGAAGTCTATGCTTCATGTGTTAAAGCTGCATTCTCTCTCCTGACCACCAGGGGGCGACTCCTCTGGTTGTATAGAAGTCTATGCCTTTTCGTCTAGACTTTTTTTTAAGTAATTAGCTCGAGGTGTCCCTGAGATATCCTGGAGACACGAGGTCGTAGTGCCCCGACCTTTGACCTCCAAAATCTATTGCAAGATCAGGCAGGCCCTACAGGAAATGATGCCGCTGAGCCTCGTGTGGAACTACTCACATGATGCAAACCCGTCCTCATCATGTGGAACTGGTCCACCAGCTTCTTGTGCAGGGGGCGCATCTCCGGGTGCACCAGCTTCTCGTGAACCGCCAGCCCCACGCCGAGAATGTGCACCTGTTGGCAGTGAAGAGAAAGAAAAGCACTGAGGAGGATGTTCACATGGACCACAATGGGACTTCATAGGAAGTGTGTCTGACCTGTTCCTGCATCAGATCCTTCAGGTGCGTGATCCTCTCCGTGTCCTCGGGGTGACTGCTGATGTAGTCCTTATCGAAGAAGGCCTGCGAGGGGAGGGGGGGAGAGATGAGGATCTCTCTCAACCAACGCCAATGAATTCATTTAACATTTTTTATAACATCCAACGTGATTCTGAGCAAGATTTGCCAAAAATGCCTCCTCGAGCGGTCCCTGAGTTTATCCACCTCCACGGTTCAGGAGCTTAACAACATCCCACACACTAATAACACACCATTCTGGAAAGGTTAGCACCTCAGGAATAAGAATCCACGGACAAAAATGACTGCAAATCAAAGCTTTGACATATTGAGAAGGTGTTTTAGTAAAAAAAAAAAAAAAACGTGTCGTTCGGTTTACTTGTTCTATGGGAAAACATTGTTGGATTTTTGCGTACTACGACTTTAAACCTTCAGGAGCTTCTGCTGGTGCTCTACGACCTGGATGCAGAAACATCCTTCAGGGAAGTTTCTGCCTTCAGAATAGTCCGCCGGCGAAAAAAACAGAAAAAGCTGCGGCCGTTTTGTGACTTTACAGGTAGAAATAGGAGTTTATAAGGACATGGATTGCTTTGTTAGATTCCCACAAGCCTCACGGTTACGTGGATGTGTTTGTTCGTGAAATCTTACTTTGCTGCAGCAAATTAGGTAAGTACTTACATTTCACAGTTTAAAGTTACATTCTCACAAGGGTTACAGTGTTGTAGCACTTCAAATGAAGTTAATAAACGTTGTGGGTGCGTCGCTACCTCCTGGTATCTGGCGATGCCCCCGTTCACGGCGGCGTCGATGACCCCGTTGAGGCACATGCTGAGCGGGTTGATGTTGCCGTGGAGCTGCCTGTGCTGGTACTGGCTGATCAGGGTCCGCAGCTCCTGGGTTTTATTCTCCACCACGTAGATGGCGTTCTCCAGCGGGCTCACCTCCATCTGGAAAAAAACAAACACGGGCGCCATGATGAGAGAAATTGTGTGACGTTAATGGCGGGGGGGAATCAGCTCGCGATAAACTAGCAATAAGCTAGCAATAAGCTAGCGTGCGGTTGGCGTGGTGTTTTTTGAGCCGCTCACCACTTCTCTGCGCTCCACCTCCGCCCAGCGGGAGATCCCGGGCAGCGGACGGGAGAGGATCAAGGTCGTCCTCTCGATCCACAGACTCTGTTGAACGTGCGGAGCAGAGAGAGCAGAGGTTACGCACACGGGGGAAAGCTGGCGTTTCAGTGTCGCATGTACATGTAGGTCAGCGCAGTGAAGGGCACAAATCCAGCTGTGGAAAAGTATTTATTTTATCGCCAAAGTACTTTTCGTACTATCTCTGTAATCTAATGAATGTGCATCCACCATTAACTCTAAAAGTTAGCTAGCAATAGTTTGTTAGCAGTAGTTAGGTGGCAATAGTTAGCTATCAGGAGTTAGGTGGGAATAGTTAGCTATCAGTAGTTAGGTGGCAATAGTTAGCTATCAGGAGTTAGCTAGCAATAGTTAGATGGCAATAATTAGATATCAGTAGTTAGGTGGCAATAGTTAGCTATCAGTAGTTAGGTGGCAATAGTTAGCTATCAGTAATTAGCTAGCAGTAGTTAGCTAGCAATAGTTAGGTGGCAGTAGTGTAGGTCACTGTGTCAGAGGAAGCTATGGGACAGTGTCATGTCTGTGAGCTGCTGGACGAGACACCAGAGAACGAGCAACAACGACACAATAAATGAGCAACAATGACACAATAACGCAGATTCTGACAAAACATGTGTCTCAACATGTGAAGATGTGTTGCTCTGCCTAACGATTACTCTGTTATTAACACATCTAAAGATTATGCTTTCCATTTGTCAACAAATGTATTAATTATTCTAAGATTCTCATTAATATAAAAGTGAATTTACCCTCATTTTATATTTGTATTGACTGGAACATTAGTTTGGGCCGTTTTCTCAGTCATACATGGCAGTTATAGAAAACTTAAAATATCCTCTCTCTCTCTTTATGTGCATGTTGTCCTCATCTCTCTCTCTCTCTCTCTCGCTCTCTCTCTCTCTCTCTCTCTTGGTGTATTCTGTGCAGACCTATTTTAGTGAAAGGTTTTTCCTTATCTGGGTGGAATGTTCAAGGAGAGATGATGATGTCATATGCTCTACTGAAAGGCACATGTGTGATATTGAGCTTTGCAAATAAAATGTACTTTACTTGACCGAGAGGAGCTGCGAGGCCTCTATCTCATGTTTCTATCTGGCGGGGCTTCTCATGCAGCACTAAACTGGGATGCAGAGAGGCACTGGGAGCGGCACTGCTGGCTCACCGTACCCTGAACTCGTTCTCGCGGTCCTTGGGCCCCTTGTGGAACGGCCTGTCATAGTGGAAGCGGCTGACGTTGTTGATGCGGTAGAAGCTCTTGATCCTCTCGGGCACGCGCTCCAGCTGAGGCACGTCGGAGATGTCCGACACCGGAGTCACCGCGTAGATCTGCAAGTCTGGAGGGGCCCGAGTGTCAAGGAAGTGACAGGCGGACGGACGGGCGTATCCACAGAGGAGGACGAGCGGGTTCAAATGCTTACGGAGCGTTTGCAACCTCGACGTTTCAGACAGTGTTCCTCTATTTCCAAAACATATATAAGTAATATATTCTGCTAGCGAATCGATCCAATGAAATGAACCGTCAACAATATTAATTAAGTCATTTATCAGGCAGAAAATAACAAATATTAATTAATTTTACCTCCTCAAAAGTTATGATTTATAACCACAACAGTCTTAATAGTAAATATAAATGTCATATGACTTCATAATAATAATATTTGTTGGTATTTAGCCTGGTGAGCCGAGCAGGATACACTGAGCGTCACTCTGCAGGATGGTGTCGTCGGGTTGGTTGGGATGCTGCATGGCGATGGCTTGCGGAAATTCCCCCAGCATCCTTTGCTGGAAGTCCTCAAGTCGTTCGTAGTCGTAACCGCGACAGACAAACTCCTTGTTCTGCAGAAAAACAGGGAAGACGATGGCTAGATTAATGCAAATGAAATTAAACGTTACATGAAAAGTATTTATTTCATCGTCTAAGTACTTGTAGTTCTATCTCTGTAACCTGATGAATGTGCGTCCACTATTAACTCAAATAATTAGCTCACAATAGTGAGTTAGCAATAGTTAGTTAGCAATAGTTAGCTAACAATAGTTAGCTAGCAATAGTTAGATACCAATAGTTAGTTAACAATAGTTAGCTAGCAATAGTTAGATACCAATAGTTAGCTAGAAATAGTTAGATACCAATAGTTAGGTGGCAATAGTTAGATAGTAATAGTTAGCTAATAGTAGTTATCTAGCAATAGTTAGCTAGCAGTAGTTAGCTAGCAATAGTTAGCTAGTAGTAGTTAGATAGCAATAGTTAGCTAGCAGTAGTTAAATGGCAATAATTAGCTAGCAGTAGTTAAGTGGCAATAGTTAGCTGGCAGTAGTTAGCTAGCAATAGTTAGCTAGCAGTAGTTAAGTGGCCATAGTTAGCTAGTAGTAGTTAGCTAGCAATAGTTAGCTAGTAGTAGTTAGCTAGCAATAGTTAGCTAGCAATAGTTAGCTAGTAGTAGCTGCTATTAGAAATGGTGACAGAAGTATAAAGCGTGACAATGTGTACACCTGCAGTAGGTTGTGGTGAAGAAATGGATCAAACTATTTGGGGAGCCTATTTTTTTACACTTAATTGATTTATTATTTGGTTTAGTTTGGTTAGGGTTAGGCGACATGCACACTGCCTACAGTAGGCTACATGTACACATATTACTTGACCCCAAATATCAAAACATGTATTTTATTTTAGATTACGTTAAAATGTAATACACTGCACTGAGCCATCAGTGTCTGATTTAATATAGAATATATACAATGCAGTGAATTAACTTACACTTATATAACTCTATTCTAGGGATTTTTAAATTGATGCTAATTAAAAATCTTTTGTAACCCCATTTAAAAACCAGCGTCCTAATCAATACAAATACATGATATTAAGTCTTTTTTTACTGCGCAAGAAACTGGGATTGGGATAAATAAGCCACGAAAATTAACTTATAGTTTATGATGATGCTTTACAAAAGTTCTGTTAAACGACGATGAGATTCGCGATATCGGTCACTGCCGCGTTCGACTTTAAGCGGCGGCGACGAAGACGAAGACGAAGACGAAGACGTTTACCCTGAGGAAGAACGGGAACTTCCTGCCGTAGAAGCCCATCCTGAAGAACTCCGGCTCGATCCGCTGCTGCTCGATGATGTTGTCGTAATACGCGGCCTCCATTTTCTGCCACAGAATAATGAAGACACGAGAAAAAGAGTCACGATGAATAATGGTCCAATCACACACACACACACACACACACAAACACACATTACTGAATGCTCTGCGTTTTCCGCTGATGAGTGTGTGTGCACACGGTTGATTAGGACACGTGTTGGATGCCGTGCCCACATACACACACACACACACACCGGGATGACAGCGACACAAGGGAGCCGAGGATGTCGCGTTCCAGCCTCACAGAGGAGTGTCTGTTTTTACTGGCTTTACTCACCCGGATCCAGCTGAGGCTCTGGTAATCGTATAACGTCTCGTACTGGAACGCCAGCTCCCGGCAGAGAGAGATGCCGTATTCCCAGCACTGCAAAGTCAGATAGAAATGAGATGAACGGAGGAAACGATTGAAGCTTAATTCATCCTGTACGATAAAGAGAAATCATTCGAGCGACCAACGAGACCGCTGACGGAGTTACACAGCGTCACCTTAAACATCAGGAGGATTTACCTCAGATACTGTGTCGTGCATACACACAGCTTTATTTTAATATAAAACAAACCTGTGTTCAAAGATGTCATCCCCAAACTAAAAAGGGTGTATCTCTGCAGCCAGTAGTGCTGTTTGAATAATGTAATGAATAATTGAATAATGTAAATGATGCAGCTGTAAAGTCACAACTCTAACCCCAAACGATAGCACAACATGTGAACATTCAGTAAGGTAGCAACAGTTAGCTAGCAGTAGTTAGCTTGCAATAGTTAGCCAGCAGTAGTTAGGTGGCAATAGTTAGCTAGCAGTAGTTAGCTTGCAATAGTTAGCTCGCAATAGTTAGCCAGCAGTAGTTAGGTGGCAATAGTTAGCTAGCAGTAGTTAGCTCGCAATAGTTAGCCAGCAGTAGTTAGGTGGCAATAGTTAGCAAGCAGTAGTTAGCTTGCAATAGTTAGCTAGCAGTAGTTAGGTGGCAATAGTTAGCTAGCAGCAGTTAGCTTGCAATAGTTAGCCAGCAGTAGTTAGGTGGCAATAGTTAGCTAGCAGTAGTTAGCTCGCAATAGTTAGCCAGCAGTAGTTAGGTGGCAATAGTTAGCAAGCAGTAGTTAGCTTGCAATAGTTAGCTAGCAGTAGTTAGGTGGCAATAGTTAGCTAGCAGCAGTTAGCGTGCAATAGTTAGCCAGCAGTAATTAGGAGGCAATAGTTAGGTGGCAATAGTTAGCTAGCAGTAGTTAGCTCGCAATAGTTAGCCAGCAGTAGTTAGCCAGCAGTAGTTAGGTGGCAGTAGTTAGCTAGCAGTGCTAACATTAATATGTGAACATTTAACATGTGAACATTGATTTTTAAAAGGTTGTTGCTTTCGGGGGGATCCACCGGTACAGACAGGTCATAGAAAGCAGAGATGACAGAGAGGTAATGACGGAGGCCACTTTTATTTCCCTCCAGAGTCCGGAGGGCTCGTCCTCTCCAAAAGCTCAGAGACCGGTCCGCTAATTTCATTTTGTTGAGAGAAAACGCAGCCGAGGAGCAACGATCCGGGATAGCAAATCACATTTGAGGAGCCGTGTGAGACCTGGCTGGTTTTACCGTCTGTGTCTCTGTTGTCTGGTGTTCAGTGTTTGCTTCACTGCAGAAAGCTCCTCTCTGGTATCAACCGAAGCAAGGACCATTATATTATGTAGTTTTGATAAAACAGTTGTGCTTATGCTAAGCGGAAAAGAGCTATTCAACCTGTATTGTGGTACTTCCTCAAGCATTTCAGTTTTTAAGCTACTTTATAGACTCTACTTTAATTGTTATCCCGCTATAGTTAAGATTTTATATGTAAACATGTAATAAGCTTGTTAAAAACATGAAATATGTAAAACTAGTCAGCAGTAAATATAGGAATATAAAATATAATGTACGTATAATGATGAAAATATGACAATCTTGGCTACTAGTTTCTTGCATGATATGCATTTTTGACATTAATTAAAGTAATTGCTGTAAAATTACTGTTGCACTTTTACTAAAGATAATGTTTTAATTTAAGGCTTTCACACTGCAGTATTGATGCTTTCACTGAAGTGTCATTTTTCATTTATTAATGTTATACTGTAGTATTTTAAGTAAAGTAAAAAAAAAAGCTCTACTCTCTAGTTTAGTGCATACAAATACAAATAAGTTTTGATGTAAAATCAAATTAAAACTTTGAGAAAGATCTTAAGAAACACTTCAGGATTCCGTCATTAACCCTAAAAGTTAACGAAGCAGCTGCAGCTGCAGACGAGAGGCAACATCGTAACAAAATAAATAAGAAATCCATCAAACTTTTTCCGATGCGACTTGTCCGACCTGCCGAAACCGCTCCGTTGCTCCAAAAAGATTGTTTCACGCTTTGAGGTCAGTCCTGACAGGAAGTGATGAGGCCGCTCCGCCACTATAAAACAGGAAGTGCTGAGGCCGCTCACCTTGCCCTTGTTGAAGTAGTGCAGGATCTTACGGCTCAGGTTCTCCTTCCGCTGCCACTCGCTCTGACACGGGTAGTGCAGGAAGTCCCTCAGGGGCCGGTCCTCCCACTGCAGCAGCTCCCAGTACAGCAGCAGGGTGAACGCCGCCTCTGTGGTCGGAGGAGAAACGAGGGTCAAAGGGTCAAAGGTCGTCCGCTGCATGAAGCTACAGACCTGGAACAGTTCGCACCGTCTGGCCGCGGCGGTGGATGTATTTTTTTTTATTTTTTTGGGAGCGTCTAGTTTCCGTGAAACAGATGGCGAGCGACACAAAGCGCAGCCGGCTGCCAAGAGGCATGCTGGGTATGTTTTGGTATATCGGAGGGCCAGAGGTGCAAAGTGCATGCGCACAGTTGGAACCACATCAGCTGCTCTCTGGAACCGCTTTCAGCTTTGACACAGAGATTGCCCACGAAATACATTTTAATTTGCACTTATTAACAGTCATACACATTGTGACTGATGCATTTTCATGACTTTAAACCACATTTATAATCATTTTAACCCAATTTCCATGACTTTAAACCAAATTTATAAGAATTTTAACCCAATTTCCATAACTTTAAACCAAATTTATAAGAATTTTAACCCAATTTCCATGACTTTAAACCAAATGTATATGCCTTTAACCACATATCCAAATGTATATGAATTTTAACCAAATTTCCATGACTTTTAACCAAATTTATATGTCATTCCTTTTATTTCCTTTTCCTTTTATGTGCACTATCATAAGCAGATATACCAGTAACACATATATGAAGTTATTATCTAATTTCCTAAGGGTTTCTGTTTATTATACCTTTTTAAATGATTCAAATAGGCTTTGTGGTTGAGGAGATTCAAACTTGTCACGTTGATATTGTTCTTTAGATATTTGACTAAAAACGAGAGCTGAGAGTCGACAAACCGCTTGACAGAAAGAGCTTCTTGTCATCGTCTTACGGCAAAACAGATCAAATATCTTTGTTTTTTTTTAGAGTTACTGGGAAACAAATGAACTATTACGTGATCATGACATCACCATGTGTCACTTTTCATTATTTTCTGACATTTAAATGAAGGTAATGAATAATGAAACCAGTCGTTAGTTGCAGTCGTGTCTCCATTTACTCCACAGTGTGAAACTAAAGACAAGCGAAGTCTCTTTTCTATGCTGAATTCACATAATGTTATGATTTTTAAACACACAATAACCACCGTGAGCAATCACGACTCACTCTGCAGAACAATGAAATGTGTTTCCAATTATCTCGCCAGCTGTTTGTGTGTTTTACGTAACCGATGGACGAGGCTGCGTTTGATTACTCCTGTTTGGCTCCGTGTACATGAACATAACGAGAAGAAAGAGAGAAACACATTCACGCGACGACTCACATGACCGAGCGTCGCATTAAAACACCACAATCACACAAAGAACAACGGATTTTGTCCTTTTCTAATATATAAAAGTCACAAGGAAAAAGAGTCTTCCTGTTAAAAACAGATCACATTAGTCTTTTTTTTTTGTCTCTATACACCGAATTATATTTTCATATCTCACGGGGGCATCAGGTCAAACCTCTTCTATTTACTTCTCATTATTTCTTTATTACCTTAAATATTCTGTTTGTTTCTGTTTGCTCTTGTCTTCCCGTTTGTGTTTTGTTGCGTCTGTTATTGTCTATTGTGTGAAGCGTCTTTGTGTACTTTGAAAAGCGCTATATAAGTTGAAACTATTATTATTATTATATGTGGTGGAGTTTTACCAGTTTTCATACGATGACGTCGCCACCAGACTCTCTCTTTTTGATTTGATGTATTTTTTTTTTTTACTCCAGCCAATTCAATTGCGAAAATTTGCATTTGCATTCGACTAAATACTGAATATCTCCTCAACTCCGAGGTCTATTTGAACCATCTAAAAAAGCTGTAATGTACAGAAAACCCTTGTGAACATAGATCATAAGTTCATATATGTGTCAGTGGTTTATTAGTTTATGATAGCACACGGAAAAGGGAAAAAAAATAATTAAAAAGTTGTTTTTTCGAATCATAACTATATTGATGAACGCTGGTCGTCAGGTTTAACGAGCTAGCGTAGCACGCTAACAACAGCTGTCCACATGCTTATGAATCACGCGCTTCTCCTCATTTATCCCACACGGTCGCTCCTCTGCTTGTTTGCGTTGTTAATATTTTGTCATTCATTTACAAAAACAAGGCTTTCCTGCAGGAAAAGGTGAATCCTCAACCTTCTCCTGCATCTATTCTCTTGTCAAGAGGTGTAGAAAGGCCAGGAGGGCCGGCCACGCCCCCGTGACGGCGTTACCTGTGAAGTCCTCCGCCTGCAGGTGCAGGTCACACAGCTTGTGGATGTAACGGATGTACATGTCCTCCTTGTTGACCTCGGATTTGTAGAAGTTCTGCGGGGTTGAATCAAGAATAACGGTTAATTATTGCTGCTCACGAGCGCGTCCGAGGAGTCTGGAAACACGGCGGCCGGCGTCTCACCATGAGGTTGACGGAACCACCGATTTTCTTGTTCTCCATCTCGTCTCCTTTCATGCAGTCCCTTCAAAAGAAAAGAGGTTATTTGGGGTTTTTCAATTACACCAAGATAATGTTTGAGGTCATGAAATAACACGTTTCTCAACATGAAGCTCGTCCTGCATGACGGTCAGATAACAATGCGTCATTTAAGTTAATTATAAATGTATTTTATATATATATTTATATTTTTTATGTATTTATTTGCACAATTCAAACAATACAGGAAGAGACAAAAAGCTTATTTGAAGCCTCCACCTATATAATATATTACAATTTTACAAAATTACAAAGATAAAATGAAAAATGCATAAGATAGACAAGACAAGAAAGAAAAGAAAGAAATATTCATTTTAGAAAGATTAAGGCAGAGAACCAAGTGCTCATTTGTAAATGATATTAATATACAATTAAACTTGATTAATTTATGCATTTTCCACATCTAGGTCATGCAAATATTTCACAATAAAAGACGCCAGAGGGCTTTTTACTTTTTAACAGGAACTTTTGAGTATAATAATGAACATCTGTGACTTGTTCAAAAAGACATAGAGGTACAATATATTCAGTCTGGTGTTGCTGTGAAGTGCAGAAGAACCTCAGATCTCATCATCTCCAGAAGAGATGCGTCCGTCACGCGGCGTCGAGGTTCGTGTAGCACCTTAACACGGCCGCCAGCAGCAAAGTGCACGCGCGCAACTAAACCCTCGTCGTACCTGTAGTCCAGCAATCGCTCGACGAGCCGCGTGACCGAGGTGACGAAGGAGATCCCCGTCTCCCTCCAGGTCTCCTGCTCGATCTTCTCCAACAGGCTGCACAGAAGAGCACACAGAGGGACGATCGTACCGAAAGGAGCCGAGGCGATCAAGACACCAATCACATCACGACGTGTCTTTCGACCCTCACCTGGGGTAAGGACCGAAGAGCTGGGTCCTGCAGCGTGACGGCCCAAACAACAGAGAGAAGAAGAGTTAGAGGAGGACAGCGTGACAGCGGCATCGCTCGACACCGGGAGGATGCTTACAAAAGGCTGAAGAGCTCTCGGTGATTGTCATCGCCTTTCCCGTCCGACACCATGCTGTCCAGCTTATCCATCAGCTCGGCTTCCACCTACACACACACACACACGTTGAGCCAAAAGGATGTGGGCCATGTTATGTGTTTTTCTGCAGCAGACACACACACACACAGTTCAGGACATAATGGTGTCACAGTGACCTGTTTGAAGTTGCCGTTTTTTCTCTGCTCCCAGTCCATCATGTCGTGGAAAATCGGGATCATGATGTTTCGCACCTCGATCTGCGGCACCAGCGTGACGCCGAGGAACGGCCCCATCATCCCCGGGATGAAGTGGGGCTTGTTGTCGCCTGGATCACACAGAGAGGAGCGTCTTCATCTCGCTCGGTTCATCAAAAACCTTGTGATACGTGTCGTGTGTGTGTGTGAGACGCACCTAATTTTTGCCACATGCTGAAGAGCTCGTACCCCATCGTCACCCTCATGTCTCCGTGCCTGAGCGGCGAGCGAAGTGCAGAAAGTTAGAGAAATAAAAGATGAAATGAAGAGAATGTGTTATTCAATGAATACACGGCACGGCGGCTCCTTACTTGTCCAGGACCTTCTTCCTCTTGGCCGGGCCGAGCGCCTCCAGCTGCAGGCTGGGCTGGTTAATGTACAGCACAGTGAGGCTGAAGAACGAGTTCCACACCTGGCGCACACACACACACACACACACACACACACACACACACACACAACAAGACAGGCAAAAGCAAGAGTAAATAAAGGCCCCATTGAATCACGAACACTGAGTTCCACAAACTAAATTATGGAAAAGCTTCACCCAGTTTGTAGCTTTTGTATTAAACTGGGTTTCCTAAATGTTCTTGCACACACACACACACACACACACACACGACAACACACACCTTGAAATCGAAATCGGCCTCCGAGAAGTTCTTGTGCAGCGCCGGAGACAGGAACTGTGTCGTCACCACGATGATACTGCAGAAAGCAGAGCGTTACACTGTCAGCTCACGGAAACAAAGGGAGCTGCCAAAAATAGATGAAAGGAAGAAAAAAAACCTTGCAACACAACGCGTTCACCTTCAGAGCAGGGCGATCGGAAAACAGCCTGATCTAACGCTTGGCTGTATTCCCTTACCAAAGGAGAGACGGCGTGACAGAAAGGGAACAGACTCACTGACTAGTCAGAAGCCTCATGACGCTCCAGTCTCGGGGGAAGATCGTCAGCTTCATCAGATTGCGAAACACGCAGAAGATCTTCAGCAGGAACTCCTGGCAAAGGAACGCGAGGAGGAGGAGAAGAAGAAGAAGAAGAAGAAGAAGAAGAAGAGCGCGTACGCAGTTAGGAGGTGTGTGTGTGGTGAAGCGGGGCTGCGGCAAAGAGGTGACTCAGACAGTTTCACACCTTCAGCTCCTCTTTGCTGTGGAAGTTGTTGAGGAGATGGTGGAAGTGGAGCTCCGTCATCTGCCGCAGCAGCGAGAGGAGGCAGGAGACGTACTCCCCCTGGAAAATGGCAAGACGGGCGCGCGTATTTAATTAAAAATTAAAAAGGTTCATCGACTCAAATTTGGATGAAGCGGAAGCTCACCGTTATCTCGGCGGTGCACTGGGGACAGCGCTGTCCTCTGGCCGTCTCCACCGAGTGAGACTTGCTCATGATGGACAGCAGAGTCTGCAGCAGCACGTCCAGGAGGCTCTCCACCATCATCTCCACTTCCTCCTGCACAGAAGACTCCTGGAAGGGGAACGCAGAGACGCAGACGTGACGCTCGGTGCAAGATGCTGCAGCTGCATTTTTACTTTAACCCTGGAACACTAACGTTAAAAATAGTCACACCATCACTAACGTCGGGTGAATTTCACCCGATATAATGAACTATAAAATATACTTCTCTTTGAAATATGTTAAAATACAACCACACAAGGCAAGTTGAAGTACTCTTCTTTTATTTGACCCTATAGAACTTCTCATAAAACCAAAAACAGGTATCATGGGAGAGGAGTCAGGGGACCCTGAAAAAAGGCTAAAAGAATACATGCCCAACTTTAATAAGACACGCCTACCTTCAATAAAGTCAGTTAAGCTACATTAAGCTACACAAAGTTACACAAAGACAACTCAGACAAAAGCAACACAATGAAAATTCGTAAAATTCGTTAAAATCACCCGACGTCAGTGTTCTAGGGTTAAAGACGTCAGTGTTCTAGGGTTAAAGATGTTAGTGTTCTAGAGTTAAAGGGTTAAAGACGTTAATGTTCTAGGGTTAAAGATGTTAGTGTTCTAGGGTTAAAGACATTAGTGTTCTAGGGTTAAAGATGTTAGTGTTCTAGGGTTAAAGATGTTAGTGTTCTAGGGTTAAAGACATCAATGTTCTAGGGTTAAAGACATTAGTGTTCTAGGGTTAAAGACGTCAGTGTTCTAGGGTTAAAGACATTAGTGTTCTAGGGTTAAAGACATTAGTGTTCTAGGGTTAAAGACATTAGTGTTCTAGGGTTAAAGATGTTAGTGTTCTAGGGTTAAAGACATTAGTGTTCTAGGGTTAAAGACATTAGTGTTCTAGGGTTAAAGACGTTAATGTTCTAGGGTTAAAGATGTTAGTGTTCTAGGGTTAAAGACATTAGTGTTCTAGGGTTAAAGACATTAGTGTTCTAGGGTTAAAGATGTTAGTGTTCTAGGGTTAAAGACGTCAGTGTTCTAGGGTTAAAGACATTAGTGTTCTAGGGTTAAAGACATTAGTGTTCTAGGGTTAAAGATGTTAGTGTTCTAGGGTTAAAGACGTCAGTGTTCTAGGGTTAAAGATGTTAGTGTTCTAGGGTTAAAGATGTTAGTGTTCTAGGGTTAAAGATGTTAGTGTTCTAGGGTTAAAGATGTTAGTGTTCTAGGGTTAAAGACATTAGTGTTCTAGGGATAAAGACATTAGTGTTCTAGGGTTAAAGATGTTAGTGTTCTAGGGTTAAAGACATTAGTGTTCTAGGGTTAAAGACATTAGTGTTCTAGGGTTAAAGATGTTAGTGTTCTAGGGTTAAAGACATTAGTGTTCTAGGGTTAAAGACATTAGTGTTCTAGGGTTAAAGATGTTAGTGTTCTAGGGTTAAAGACATTAGTGTTCTAGGGTTAAAGATGTTAGTGTTCTAGGGTTAAAGATGTTAGTGTTCTAGGGTTAAAGATGTTAGTGTTCTAGGGTTAAAGATGTTAGTGTTCTAGGGTTAAAGACATTAGTGTTCTAGGGTTAAAGACGTCAGTGTTCTAGGGTTAAAGACATAAGTGTTCTAGGGTTAAAGACGTCAGTGTTCTAGGTTTAAAGACATTAGTGTTCTAGGGTTAAAGATGTTAGTGTTCTAGGGTTAAAGACGTCAGTGTTCTAGGTTTAAAGACATTAGTGTTCTAGGGTTAAAGGGTTAAAGACGTCAGTTTTCTAGGTTTAAAGACATTAGTGTTCTAGGGTTAAAGATGTTAGTGTTCTAGGGTTAAAGACGTCAGTGTTCTAGGTTTAAAGACATTAGTGTTCTAGGGTTAAAGGGTTAAAGACGTCAGTGTTCTAGGGTTAAAGATGTTAGTGTTCTAGGGTTAAAGACGTTAGTGTTCTAGGGTTAAAGACCTCAGTGTTCTAGGGTTAAAGATGTTAGTGTTCTAGGGTTAAAGATGTTAGTGTTCTAGGGTTAAAGACGTTAGTGTTCTAGGGTTAAAGATGTTAGTGTTCTAGGGTTAAAGATGTTAGTGTTCTAGGGTTAAAGACGTTAGTGTTCTAGGGTTAAAGATGTTAGTGTTCTAGGGTTAAAGACGTTAGTGTTCTAGGGTTAAAGACCTCAGTGTTCTAGGGTTAAAGATGTTAGTGTTCTAGGGTTAAAGATGTTAGTGTTCTAGGGTTAAAGACCTCAGTGTTCTAGGGTTAAAGATGTTAGTGTTCTAGGGTTAAAGATGTTAGTGTTCTAGGGTTAAAGACGTTAGTGTTCTAGGGTTAAAGACCTCAGTGTTCTAGGGTTAAAGATGTTAGTGTTCTAGGGTTAAAGATGTTAGTGTTCTAGGGTTAAAGATGTTAGTGTTCTAGGGTTAAAGATGTTAGTGTTCTAGGGTTAAAGACGTTAATGTTCTAGGGTTAAAGATGTTAGTGTTCTAGGGTTAAAGACATTAGTGTTCTAGGGTTCAAGATGTTAGTGTTCTAGGGTTAAAGATGTTAGTGTTCTAGGGTTAAAGATGTTAGTGTTCTAGGGTTAAAGACATTAGTGTTCTAGGGTTCAAGATGTTAGTGTTCTAGGGTTAAAGATGTTAGTGTTCTAGGGTTAAAGACATTAGTGTTCTAGGGTTCAAGATGTTAGTGTTCTAGGGTTAAAGATGTTAGTGTTCTAGGGTTAAAGACATTAGTGTTCTAGGGTTAAAGATGTTAGTGTTCTAGGGTTAAAGACATTAGTGTTCTAGGGTTCAAGATGTTAGTGTTCTAGGGTTAAAGATGTTAGTGTTCTAGGGTTAAAGACGTTAATGTTCTAGGGTTAAAGATGTTAGTGTTCTAGGGTTAAAGACATTAGTGTTCTAGGGTTAAAGACATTAGTGTTCTAGGGTTAAAGATGTTAGTGTTCTAGGGTTAAAGATGTTAGTGTTCTAGGGGTAAAGACGTTAGTGTTCTAGGGTTAAAGATGTTAGTGTTCTAGGGGTAAAGACGTTAGTGTTCTAGGGTTAAAGATGTTAGTGTTCTAGGGTTAAAGATGTTAGTGTTCTAGGGTTAAAGACGTTAGTGTTCTAGGGTTAAAGATGTTAGTGTTCTAGGGTTAAAGACCTCAGTGTTCTAGGGTTAAAGATGTTAGTGTTCTAGGGGTAAAGACGTTAGTGTTCTAGGGTTAAAGATGTTAGTGTTCTAGGGTTAAAGATGTTAGTGTTCTAGGGTTAAAGATGTTAGTGTTCTAGTGTTAAAGATGTTAGTGTTCTAGGGTTAAAGACCTCAGTGTTCTAGGGTTAAAGATGTTAGTGTTCTAGGGTTAAAGACATTAGTGTTCTAGGGTTAAAGACGTTAGTGTTCTAGGGTTAAAGACGTTAGTGTTCTAGGGTTAAAGACCTCAGTGTTCTAGGGTTAAAGATGTTAGTGTTCTAGGGTTAAAGACGTCAGTGTTCTAGGGGTAAAGATGTTAGTGTTCTAGGGTTAAAGACGTCAGTGTTCTAGGGTTAAAGATGTTAGTGTTCTAGGGTTAAAGACGTTAGTGTTCTAGGGTTAAAGACGTCAGTGTTCTAGGGTTGAAAACAGCAAAACCAATGCTGTACCATGGAGCTGGTTTTAATGATGGAGAAGATGCTGGTCAGGATCCCAGAGCAGATGAGCAGCTCCCTCTGCTGGCGCAGATGCAGGTGGATGTGATGAAGAACCACCGGCAGCAGGATACTGCGAGACTCTAAAGGAGGAAGAGGAAGGATGAAGCTGTAAGAAAAGCCTCGTCAGGTGTACATGTCTGGTTGTGTTTGGGTATCGGCAGGGAACGGAAACACTTTGCACACAGTTGCATCTCACCCGGGAAGAAGAAGAGCCGGCTCTCGACTGTGCGAGCGATGGACTGCAGTTTGACTACATCCATGGACTGGCCGATGTCCACCGTGCTGGGCATGCTCCCCAGGGTGCCCCTGACATATTCGGCTACCTCCTGAACGGTGAACATCTGTAGCAGCTCATCAAAGATGTCAGGGAAGCTGTTCAGCAGCGCAGCCTGAGGGAGCGAGGACAGAAACAGGGGATTTGTAGCGTACATGAGGAATACCATGCTTCAAATGAGGTACACCACAAAAAATATATGCTTTTCTTTTTCTTCTGAGGGACACTGATCCAAAACAAAACAGCCTAAGATTGAAACCTAGACTATTCTTCTTCAAGAGAGCGCCGAGATCTTTAAAAGAAGCAGCGCCGCTTGTCTCTCTCCGCAGCCATAAATAATCTCCGTTGCTATCTAAAGCGCCGGCTGCGTATCAGTTACTGGAGAATACATCATCCTGGACACGCAGCATCTGCTGCAGAGAGGGAACCACCACAGGGGGGCGCTGTGACTTACTGAGACGGACGAGAGCCCAGAGGCGTGACCGCAGAGAGGCATGCAGCTGATCACACCCCTAAACTGTCCCGGAGCAAGACATGGAGGGATGGGGGGGGGGGGGAGGATGGGTGTTGGGGGAAGGGAGGAGGGGCCTCAGTCACAAAATGCACAAAAAAAGTAAAAGAAAGAAAAGTGAAATAAGTTACAAACAGAAACGAACAAAAAGACCAATCAGTGAATCGTGCAAACCAAGAGGATGGATAAGAGAGAAAATAAAAGGTAGAAAAGATAGATGAATAGAAGCATCGTGCTGCAGAGAGCAGGTGACGCTCTCTCTCCGTCCTGTCCGACCTGCGTGAACACGAGGTTCTCCGAGCTGCGGCTGTCCAGACTCAGGACGAAGCGGATGGACTGGAAGAGCTCCTGGATGCTCGCCCGGAACTGCTCCTCCTCCATGCCGCAGGTGGCCCTCGAGTACAGGATCCGAGACTGGACGATGAACTTGAACAGGTACTCCAGGGCCTGAGGGGGGAGACGAGGGGGGAGAGGAGAGGGAGAGGGGGAGGCGTCACTTCCTACGGCAAATTAAATTAATGAATCGATTTTTTTTGTTAAAGACTGCGAGTGAGCGTCAAGCGCTGACGGGGTTTTGTGGTCGATCACCCGGAGGAAATCAATACATAAAAGGAAAAAATGTTCCTCGCGTGTTCTCATCAGAGAAGTAAAAGAAGGAAAACCTCGAGGTGCCTTCACACGCCGAGCTTTATTGTTTTTATGATTCATTCGTATGTCAATATATGTTTTTTTAGAAGTACTTCCACACAGGATGAAATGACGTGCCAAAGAAGTGTCGTTTTTTTTTTTTCCTGAGCTTTCGCGGCGCAAATAAAGGCATCAAACAATGCAAAAATATAAATATAAATCATAAGAATAGTGCATTTTATTAATAGAGCACTTTTCGAGCTTAAGCACAAAATGCTCGGCGGATTAAAAGATTTACAAAAATTAAAATTAAAAAGCCTTCTTCCCCCCCCTCTGTGACACAGAAACAAGAGCAAAATAAAAAATACACATACTTCACATTCACGTACGGACATCTTGAAAACGTGCATTAAAGTGTGCGACACCACGGAGGCATCGCGGACCTGATTCCCTTTCACAATAAAAGCCCCTGGACCTATATATGTATATATATAGACTGCGTATAACTGCTGACAAAAGGCAAATTCCCTCAGAGCATTTTCAGTAAAAGGAAAGTCAAAGGCAGAGATTTAAAGTCCACAGCGTTGTACCTCAGGCGGCCGCTGCTCGGGGTCAAAAGGATCCTGGTAGTCGGTCGTCTGCCTGCGCAAATCTACATATAGATTATTATTATATATATATATATATATAAAAAATATGTCCGTGCCTTCCTTTCTCTCACCCGGGCCTTTGCGAGGCATCACATGCATCCTCCTAAAGTCCCCCTGTTACCATTTCCTGCGAGTTAATTCCAGGAGTGGGAGCCAGGACGGTGTGTGTGTGTGTGTGTGTGTGTGTGTGTGTGTGTGTGTGTGTGTGTGAGAGATACTTTACCCGCATGGCCTCCTGGATGTGGTCCTGTCGGACGACCTCGGCCGAGCGGTCCATGTACCACTTCAGACACCGGATCAATTCTCTGCAGGCGGATAGTTTAAAAAAACAAATCACGGGGGTCAGCGCAAAGTGTGCGTTTGTGGGTTTTTTAAATGTGTGCGTTGGCTTTGTTGTTGTACTTGTAGGCCAGAGCTCCAGCAAAGTGGTTCTGGATGTAGGCGTCCATGACGGGTCTGAAGTGGTAGAACCGGCTGTCCCTGAGCAGGTTGATGATGAACACCTGAGCACACACACACACACACACACACACACAAGTGTATTTAGATTCTTATTCCCACTACTAACACATCAATAAAGTAAATAATGAACATGAGTGATTTTCCTACCAGCGACTGGAAAACCAGCGGCCCGTATTTGTCGGTGTTGTCGTCCAGGAGACAGAAGAGTGTGTCCAGGACGTCTCGCAGGAACTGTGAGGAGGGAAAGGAACAGACCCAACGACCCGAGCGTCACATTGGAGGCCGGACCGAAATAGAAACAAAGGGCAGCCCCTTCATCCAGAAAATGTGGCGATAAAAAAGAATATTTTTCATCCCAAGATGATAATGTGACTTCTGAACTGCATCGGGTGAGTTTGACACTAGAAACACTGAAGAAGAATCAACGAGAAAAGCAATAAAAAGCTTAATATCTAATTATTATTACATATAGGACAGGGTCGGCCACCTGTGGCTGCTCTTCATTAGAGTTTGATAGTTATAAACAAGTAAAATAGCAATACAATGTCAAAAATGGTCTTTATTCCTCTTTCTAAAATTGAATGAATACAACAAACTATAGTTGTATGTACATATGACTGTGTATAAAACTTCATAAGCTTTATGTTTTCATATATATTCAGTTATTTTCACATATATTTAGCTATTATTTTCAAGTATATTCAGCTATATTCAGGTTTTTCAGCTATTTTAAGCTATATTCAACTATATTCAGCTATTTTTATTCAAATATTTCAGCTTCAAGCTTCAGCTTTTTGCGTTCCAACGCATTTTCAGCAGGAAATGCTCTTTCAAGTTATTATTCCATATAGGACAGAGTGCAGCAACCCATGCGGCTCTTTAGCTCCTCTGCTGTGGTTTCCTATAAAACTATAGTTTTCTGTACATATATAACGATAAATAAAACTTCAAAAGCTGTAATATCAAATAGTTTTTCCAGACACTTCTTGTTTGGTGGAAAAAAAGGGCAAAATGGCTATTTGGAGAGGAAAGGTTGTTGACCCCTGATACTGGAGAACAACATTATTATCTCACCTATTGATAATGCAGTCACACTTATAGTTTTTATGTATAAATGTGACAGTGTTCTCTTTCCTCGCGCTGCTCTAAGTGTGTTGGTGTTATTGAGTTCACGCTGCAGCCACACGGACGGTAAACACACTCCACATCGTCCACATCAATAGATCAATAATGTGATGACAGCGACCTTGACGATCTCCTCTCCGCTGATCTGACGTAAGCGACCGAGGATGTCCAGCACGCGGTCCGGGTGGGCCTTCCAGTTCAGCAGCGCCAGCAGGTCCACTGGAGACAGAGCGGGAGTTAAGCGTGGAACTGGGAACCAGTCCGTTCAAACTGGGGACGCATCGTCTATGAGGATGACGATGTCAAGATGTCGTGATTGAGACAATTACGTTGTTTAACTTGATAATAACGAGCACATACGGATACAATAGATCCATTAAAATAGTGTCTTAATTAATCTGACAACATGCACATGATCGAAATATATATATACATATGTATTTATTATAGCTGTGTTTTTGTTTGTATATTATATTAATTTGTCAAATGTATTTATTTAACTACAAGAGAACAAGTTTTATATATTTTATACAGTACATGTACAGTATACTGTGTGTACATATATAAATATATATATATATATATATATATATATATATATATATATATATATACATACATATACACAGTACAGTATACATACTGTATGTATACTGTACTTATATTATTTAGTCCCCACTAGGTCTGGGCAATATGGGCAAAATCTTCTGTCAACAATATATAAAATTATATATATATATATATATATATATATATATATATATATATATCTATATATATCTATATATATCTATATATATATATATATATATATATATATATATATATACATATATATACATATATATCAACACATACATACATACTTACATACATACAGAGATGATATATAAATACAGCATATATACAGTATATTGTATGTGTGTGTGTATGTATATATATATATATATATATATATATATATATATATATATATATATATATGTGTGTGTGTGTGTGTGTGTGTGTATGTATACACACATATCTCTCTCTCTCTCTCTCTCTCTCTCTTCTCTCTCTCTCTCTCTCTCTCTCTCTATATATATATATATATATATATATATAGATATATATATAGAGAGAGATATATATATATATATATATATATATATATATATATATATATATATATATATATTTCTAAAGACCAAGAAGGGCCTTTAAGGTGTGTGTTACCGTTCTGCGTGAGCTTGGTGGAGCACAGGATGGTGGAGACCCAGAAGGTTTCCTTGGGGCTCCTCTGGAAGGGCAGGTTGGCCGGCAGGTTGGGGCAGCTGTTGAAGTCCTCCTTGCAGCAGGGCAGACTGAGGTACAGGCCCTGGTTGCTGAAGGTGGCGTTCTCGTCACACTGCAAGGCAGAGGAGATCTACTAAGTGATGGAGCAACTGGAGCAACTTAAAATCGTTATTGCAACTTAGACGAAAGTAAATAAATAATTAAATTGAACTAATGATTTTGAGTAAATATTACTATTGTGGACTTGAATATGTGTACGGCAGCAATTAAAGTTCGAAGTTGTAAAAACTTAAATGGTTTGAGGCAACGGGTTTCCACGCAAATTTCTAGTAAAGTCAACTAGTTTGGGCGACAGCCTTAAAGCCAGAAGACGCCTTCTAGCAACAGCACTCCTTAAAGTGACAGGACGCCTTAAAGCAACAGGACGCCTTAAAGCAACAGCACTCCTTAAAGCGACAGGACGCCTAAAAACGACAGCACGCCTTAAAGCAACACCGCTCCTTAAAGTGACAGGACGCCTATAAGCGACAGCGCTCCTTAAAGCGACAGTGCGCTTTAAAGCGTCAGCGCGCTTTAAAACGACAGCGCTCCTTAAAGCTACAGCGCTCCTTAATGCGACAGCGCTTGTTAAAGTGACAGCGCTCCTGAAAGGACAGGACGCCTTAAAAGACAGGACGCCTTAAAGGACAGGACGCCTTAAAAGACAGGACGCCATAAAGGACGGGACGCCATAAAGGAGAGGGCGTTAAAAGACAGGATGCCATAAAGGACAGGACGCCTTAAAGCAACAGCACTCCTTAAAGCAACAGCGCGCCTTAAAGCAACAGTGTGCCTTAAAGCGACAGCGTGTAGCAGCCAATCAGACGTATTTGATGACATGATCTCAGACAGTTGGGTTACTTCAATGCACTCGACTTGATTATTTAATTTTTTTAAAGACACTCAAGGTCAAAGGTGAAGCGACATACGTCTAAAACACCTGCGCATACCTTGTACACGTAGAGCTCGTGGCTTTCGTCCGACAGCGTGGTGCCGTCTTCTCTCATCAGAGGAGTGAAAGCGAAGCCGAACAGTTTCTTCTCCCCTTTGTCTTTAGCTGAAAAGGAAGGAACAATGAAGGCGTCATCGGCGGCGTATCTGTGGGCGTCGCTCAGAGCGCGAACCCCGTGAACGCGAACCCCGTGACTCACTGGAGCAGTGCCTGAACTCGAAGCGGAGGTGGGACCCTCTGAAGCGGTCGATGGGGATGGGCAGCTTGACCATCTCGCTCCAGCGGGGGCTGTTGTTGTGGTAGAGGACAAACGAGCGATACTCGCTGTTGCTGGGCTCGCCGCTGCCCAAACTGATGCAGTCCTGTGAGAGAGGAAGACAGACTTTTATAGCGACGCACATTCACTCGACACGCGGATAGGACGCGCAAAAGAGCTTGTGGTTTGTCTCGTACCTTGAGCGTGTCCCCGTCGGCGTAGAGCACGTAGAGCGTGACTTCGATGTTCTTCTGGACGCTCTTGCCGCCGCGCTCGAACTCCCCCCGCTCCAGGGTCAGGTAGAGGTCATTGCGAGTGTCACCTGCAGGCAAAATCACACAGAGGGGGAAGCTTCAGTGAGGGGGGATCGCTCTCGAGCTAAAGCAAAAACCAGCCGACAAGGCGGAAGAACTGGATACCAGTTCACCCAGTTGCTCCAATGGAAGTGGACTTTCCTCCAGGTTTGCTTTTTGTGTTGCGGCCTTAACGCTTCTCGTTCCAGAGCGGTGACGTCGATAAAATGTGTTTTATTCAACATTTTTGGGGGAAAGGTTTTACAGCCGATAAACTCCATTTATAACTAAATAAAAAAACATAAAAACAAAATGTCAGCAGCGCTCCTTAAAGCGACAGTGCTCCTTAAAGCAACAGCGCTCCTTAAAGCAACAGCATGCCTTAAAGCGACAGCGCTCCTTAGAGCGACAGAGCACCTTAAAGCGACAGCGCTCCTTAAAGCGACAAGGCTCCTTAAAGCGACAGCGCTCCTGAGAGCGACAGCACACCTTAAAGCAACAGCACGCCTTAAAGCGACAGCGATCCTTAAAGCGACAAGGCTCCTTAAAGCGACAAGGCTCCTTAAAGCAACAGCACGCCTTAAAGCAACAGCACTCCTGAAAGCGACAACGCTCCTTAAAGCAACAGCGCTCCTTAAAGCAACAGCGCTCCTTAGAGCGACAGCATGCCTTAAAGCGACAGCAATCCTTAAAGCGACAGGACGCCTGAAAGCGACAGGGCTCCTTAAAGCGACAGCGCTCCTTAAACCGACAAGACGCCCTTAAAGCGATAGCGCTCTTTGAAGCAACAGGGCTCCTTAAAGCGACAGAACGCCTTAAAGCGAAAGCACACCTTAAAGAACAAGACATCTTAAAGAGACAGTGCTCCTTAAAGCGACAGCGCTGCTTCAAGTGACAGCCCACCTTAAAGCGACTGCGCTCCTTAAAGAACAAGACGCCTTAAAGAGACAGGACGCCTTAAAGCGACAACGCGCCTAAAAGCAACAGCGCGCCTAAAAGCGGCAGCGCTCCTTAAAGCGACAGGACGTCATGCCCTCTTGAGGTTCAAGCTGGACACAACAACGGGACAAAGACATCTCTGAACCTCCCAGACTACGAGATGTTAATAAGTTATATTGTACGTCTCAGCCTCCGCCTCGCAGACGGTCAACATGAATTAAGACCAAGATGTGCGCCGCACGTCATCGGTCTCGGCGATGAGAGACGACCCCGCTGAGTCGTAACACACTGGAGCTCACGACTGCATCAGCACCTTTTGTGAGGTCAGCGTTCAACGCAATAAATACCAGAGGCAACAGTGGACGAAGATATTGCAGTTATTTATAAAATCAGATTATAGTTATTTATAACCAAGTCATTTCCTTGGGGACGGATGAGTCACAAGAGGTGATATTGGGAGGTATTTCAGGCTAAGAGGAGAGGAGGATAGGAGGGGAGGAGGAGGAGGAGGAGAGGAGAAACGGAGAGGAGGGAAGGAAAGGAGAGGAGGAGGAGGAGGAGAGGAGAAAAGGAGAGGAGAGGAGAGTATGGAAAAGGAACTGCAGAGAATGGGAGAAAAGAGGAAAGTGGAGGAGGAGAGAAGAGGGAAGTAGAAGAGGAGGAGGTGGAGAGGAGGAAAGGAGAGGAGAGAAGGAAAGGAGAGAAGAGAAGGAAAGGAGAGGAGAAGAGGGGAGTAGAGGAGAGGTGGAGAGGAGGATAGAAAGGGAACGGAGAGAAGAGGAGGAGAAGATAAGGAAAAGGAAGGGGAGGAGAGGAGATAAGGAAAGGAGAGGATCATACATTTTTTCAAAGCAGAATAATCATCTGATGAAATTTACCAAAATAAGCACACACCCCTCTCGTCGCTTTAAGGCGACAGGACGCCTCAAAGCGACAGCGCGCCTTAAAGGACAGGACTACTAAGTAGTTAAAGTAGTTAAGTAAAGTGGTTTAGTAGTTGAGGGTGTTGCAGAACCAGAGGCTGGGTTTCCCTCAAAGGGTCACGAGATAGAACAGATGGTTCATGAGGCGATTAATGAGACAGGGAGTTAATTTGTTGTTGTTTGTGTACAGTTTGTTTTACCTCTTTGAGCCTCATGAAGTCGTTTAAATGAAACCCTCCGAGAGGTTTGACCACTCGTCTGACATGTGACGCATACACGTCGCACAAATATTGTATTTCCTCAGCTCAGTGGATGTTTTCAACGTCAGTGAAAAGTAGTATCTGTAGCAGTATAGAAGTATAATGTACCTCAATGTCGTGCTTAAGTGCAGTACTTCTATACGATCTTCAACCCCTACTCTTGCTTTTCTCACGTCCCCGTCCTCCTCCATCTGCATCCTCGGAGCCATCTGGCCTCCTCCCTGAACCCTCCTCCTCCTCCACGTCCACCTCCTCCCCCCCCCCCCCCCCCCCCCCCCCCCCCGCTCTCTTACCTGGCAGGATGACATCTGGGAAGCCCAGCTTGCGCGTGAGAGCCAGCGCCCTGTTGAACACGGCCTGGTTCTCCCGTCGGATCTGATCCAGCTCACCCCGAAGCAGCTGCAGGGAGATGATGAGGCCTGGGGGGCAGAAACGAGGGAGGAGGGAGGGATGGAGGGAGGGAGGAAAGAAGAGAAGAAGTTAAGACAGTGATGGGACAAGGAAGAAGGGAGATGGGAGGGACAGAGCGGTATTAAAAAGGACATTAGTCAGAATGTGGGGGAGGAGAAGAAAGAGACGAGAGTGAGACGTGATCAGAGCCACGAAGGAAGGAGGGAGGGAGGGAGGAGAAGGGGGGGCGGGGGAGGGAGAGGGAGAGAGAGAGAGAGAGAGAGAGAGAGAGAGAGAGAGAGAGAGAGGGAAAGAGGAAGGGCGGGAGAGAGAGATAGAGGGAAGGAGGTAGGGAGGGAAGGAGGGAGGGAGGGAGGGAGAGAGAGAAAGAGAGAGAGGGAAGGAAGGAGGGAGGGAGGGAGAGAGAGAAAGAGAGAGAGAGGGAAGGCGGGAGGGAGGGAGAGAGAGGGAAGGAGGTAGGGAGGGAGAGAGAAAGGGAGAGAGAGAGGGAAGGAGGGAGGGAGGGGAGAGAGGGAAGGAGGGAGGGAAGGAGAGAGAGAAAGAGAGAGAGAGGGAAGGAGGTAGGGAGGGAGGAAGAGAGAGGGAAGGCGGTAGGGAGGGAGAGAGAGAGAGAGATAGAGCGAAAGAGGTAGGGAGAAAGGGAGAGAGAGAGATAGGGAAGGAGGTAGGGAGAGAGAAATGGTGTAGTGGTATTACGCAATAAGAAAACAAGCCAACCACACAAACCTAGCGACAGATTGTTTGTGAGGAATGAGTCACGACAAATCAAACTGTGAGGCGCTCGTAAAAAAAAAAGTAGTAGAGAATTCGCCGGAGTTTCACATCTACAGCGACGCCATTTTGAAAAACTCCACACTGCAAGATTGTTTCCAGAGACACAAAGACACAATGTTTCTAAAGACACATTGTTTCTAAAGACACATTGTTTCTAAAGACACATTGTTTCTAAAGACACAATGTTTCTAAAGACACATTGTTTCTAAAGACACATTGTTTCTAAAGACACAATGTTTCTAAAGACACATTGTTTCTAAAGACACAATGTTTCTAAATACACAAAGACACAATGTTTCTAAAGACACATTGTTTCTAAAGACACATTGTTTCTAAAGACACAATGTTTCTAAAGACACATTGTTTCTAAAGACACAAAGTGACCGGCTCTACCTGTCCTGAGGGGCTCATCCAATAGCTGAGCTGCAGGTGACCAGTAGAGGAGGAGGGGGCAGGATAATAGTTGTTTTAAATTAAAATCAGGGTGAAATTTCTCTGCGATCTGGAATTTTAGAACCATTCTCAGACATTAAATAGACTGTAAGCTCTGTTTTAGTCCGACCCAGTGAATTAAAGGAAGTATTTTACTTTTTCCGAGCAGGAGCAATGACTCAGAAGCAACAGAAAAGTCACAAAGCAACAACTTTGATGATCAATTCGTCATCATTTTCTAAACAAAACAAGAATTTTGAAAGCTTCAAAAAAGACGTCACTTTTTACTTTTTCTATAGAGACCCAATTGTGCCAGTGAGTGGGGAAATACTCTGCAGAGAGTTTCACTTCCTCGCTCCAGAGGTAGATGAGAATATTGACGCCACTCTCTAAATTGTCCTCTGGAAGCGGAGCTGCAGCCAGAAGTCGATTAGCTTACCTCGGGACAATTTCTGTTTCTTGGCAGCGAGCCTCACACGACGGCCGTGAAGCCGCAAAGTGTTCACGCTTTTGTTTGGAATAAAAACCAGGAGGAGGTACGATGGTTCTGTTAGAGCTGTGGAGGTGTAGAGGTGCTGGTTGCTGTATTTTCTTTCCCCCTTTAGGGCAGATTAAAGCTCGCTGTTGCTAATCTTTGCGCTAAGCTAACCCGCTGCTTTCTCTTGATATTTTATTCACCGCGAGAGTCAGACGGGTCCTTTTCACCAAACTCTCGACAATACAGCAACAACAGCAAATATTTAAATATCTGGAAAAAGATATTTCACGGGCCAAAACCTTAAAACAAGCAGAGATGCTCAATAGTTTGCTCAGTTTAAACACCATGTGAACATGTGTTTAGGAGGAGAGTTATAATTAATACAAGTTTGACTTTAAACCAAATGTCCATGAGCAAACATTGTGTGTAAACAGTAAAAAGTGATAAAATGTAGTATTTAAACTAACAATGAGGATTCAAAGCATACAGTAAACCTTGAAGGACACAAATGAATGAGAGACAATAGTTTGATTAAAAGAATAAACATTTATATAGATGCCTGTATGGATGCTGCTGATATTTTGAGCCTCTTTCTTTTAAAAGCAGATTCATTATTTCAAACTCGGCGTAAAAAAACGTGATGAACACATGAATATAACACATTTACAGGACTTTTGGGACTTTTTTTTTTCTTTAAGGCCTGGAAATAACTATTTTTTAAAACTCCATGACTTCCAGGTTTTCCATGAGCGCATAAGAACCCTGTAAAGACATTTTTGTTTTTTTGATTCCTGTTGTTGTGAGTTTGTTCTCACGGTTGAATGCACCTTTTGTGAGTCTCTCTGGATGAAAGCCTCAGCTAAATGTAATGTCATGTAACAGGGGACAGATCTGTGACACACATATTTACCATAGTTGGTGCTGGGAGCCGAGTACTTGGTGTTGGACTTGCGGATGATGTTCTCCTGTATCTGGTGCCACTCGTTCTCGTTGTTACACCTGGAGACAAAAAGACAAGTCGACAACAACGCACCCATTAGCGGGGCCCAGATGGAGGGATTAGGTAGAGAGTGCACGGGGGACTACATGAACAGCATGTGTCCCAGAGCCGGGTTCCTCCTGGAGGAAAGGTAGCAGCGGGGGAGGAGGGAAGGGGAGGAGGCGCTATACAGCAGCACATTAGCCCAAATGCACAGCTCGCTAAGCAAACCTGACAGCCAGCTCTCCACCAGCCTTTTGCATTACTGCGGGCCCCACGGCCCCCTGGGACGGCACGGGGGGGAAACGCACAGACCGGAGCGTTATAGGAGCCGACAGTTTGGAGGCAGCGCGGCGCTGAATCACTGCTCGCTTCTTCTTCTTTCATTTTTTTTAAAGAAGAAGAAAAAGCTCTTCGCCTCGGCGGAGGAAGCCAATAAAAACGACAGCTTTCTATTCTGGAAATCTTTATTTCACACTGAGCTGTAAAGTTATCCTGGTAACACCAGAAGAGAT
The DNA here is from genome assembly GCF_023055335.1 of Clinocottus analis. Taxonomy (NCBI): domain Eukaryota; kingdom Metazoa; phylum Chordata; class Actinopteri; order Perciformes; family Cottidae; genus Clinocottus; species Clinocottus analis. The sequence goes on from NW_027176153.1 coordinate 2,008,693, forward strand.
GTCTCTCTCACACACACACACACACACACACACACACACACACACACACAGGATGGCAGAGTGTTTGAGTGTGTGTGAGTGTGAGTGACCTCTGACCCCTGAGAGGTCGCTGAGGAGACGTTCTGTTGACTGACGAGAGAATATGCCGAGCTCAGTGTTTCTGTTTCGTCCTCTAACGTTGCTCCATCATCTAGTGTCACCTCACCCTCTCTTTCTTTCCCTCCCTCTCCCTCCCTCTTTTTCTTTTCCTCCCTCCCTCCCTTCCTCTCTTTCCCTCCCTCTCCCTCCCTTCCTCTCTCTACTTCCTGAAGAAAAGACACCACAAAGCTAAAACAAAGTATAAAGAAGCAGAAGGTATGATCTCTCTCTTGAGCTGCTGTGTAACAGAGAACCCAAACGGAGGACTCATAACGAAGGACTCGCAACGGAGGACTCATAACGAAGGACTCGCAACGGAGGACTCTTGACGGACGACTCATAACAGAGGACTCGTGACGGAGGAATCATAACGGAGGACTCGTGACGGGGGACTCGTGACGGAGGACTTGTGACGGAGGACTCATAACAGAGGACTCGTGACGGAGGACTCGTGACGGGGGACTCATAACGAAGGACTCGTAACGGAGGACTCTTGACGGACGACTCGTAACATAGGACTCGTGACGGAGGACTCATAACAGAGGACTCGTGACGGAGGAATCATAACGGAGGACTCGTGACGGGGGACTCGTGACGGAGGACTTGTGACGTAGGACTCATAACAGAGGACTCGTGACGGAGGACTCGTAACGGAGGACTCGTGACGAAGGAATCATAACAGAGGACTGGTGACGGAGGACTCGTGACGGAGGACTCGTGACGGGGGACTCGTGACGAGGAATCATAACGGAGGACTCATAACAGAGGACTCGTAACGGAGGACTCGTGACGGAGGACTCGTGACGGAGGACTCGGGACGGAGGAATCATAACGGAGGACTCGTGACGGAGGACTCGTGAAGGAGAACCTATGACGGAGAACTCATGACAGAGGACTCATAACAGAGGACTCATAACAGAGGACTCGTGACGGGGGACTCGTGACGGAGGACTCATAACAGAGGACTCGTGATGGAGGACTCGTGAAAGAGAACCTATGACGGAGAACTCATGACAGAGGACTCATAACGGAGGACTCGTGACGGAGGACTCACGTGTAAACCTTGAGCACGAAGTCCTTCTCCTCCTTGAGGTCGGTGATGGTGTGGAACACGTCGCTCATGGCGAGCACGGCGCAGCCGTAGGGCCGCCTGTACTGCACGTGCGGCGGGCCTTTCTTTGAGTCGTTCAGCAGCATGCGACCTGGAGGCAGCAGAGCAGACACACTCAGAAGAATCATTTCAAGACAAAACTCCTGCGCCATCAAAACACAATCGTACCGGTTCGTATGACGTGTGCGACGATGTACAGGTCTCTCTTCAGGTCTTTGCTGCTCAGGTCCTGAAGAGAAAGAGGAGAAATGATGTCAGCGGGAGAAAATATAACTAAACTATGCTGCCAAAACATCAACATTAAAAAGTACACAATAATATAAATATACATATCAATGCAACAAGTGTTGTATAATAGAATACATAAGTTCAAATGTCTTGTCTCCTCGGGGTATTTCTAAATTTGACAAACTGAAAGGTCGAAGAGAAGCTCATTTCTGCCGCTGTAATAAAACAATTAAAATAGTTAAGTCATAACTTAAGTCATAACTATGACTAACTATTAACTATTATTAACTTATTATCTCATAATTATGAGATAGTAAGTCATAATTATAGTGTGTTAACCGAGCTTCCACAGCTCGCTCCGTATCTCAGTGCATGTGTTCATGTGTTCATGTGTGCATGCGTTCACGTGTTCTTTTGTTCATGTGTTCTTTTGTTCATGTGTTCTTTTGTTCATGTGTTCATGTGTTCATGTGTTCATGTGTTGTTGTGTTGTTGTGTTCATGTGTTCTTTTGTTCATGTGTTCTTTTGTTCATGTGTTCATGTGTTCATGTGTTGTTGTGTTGTTGTGTTCATGTGTTCATATGTTCATGTGTTCATGTGTTCATTTGTTCTTGTGTTAATGTGTTCATGCATTCATGTGTTGTTGTGTTGTTGTGTTCATGTGTTCTTGTGTGCATGTGTTCACATGTTCATGTGTTCTTGTGTTTATGTGTTCTTGTGTTGTTGTGTTCATGTGTTCACGTGTTCATGTGTGCATGTGTTCACGTGTTCTTGTGTTCTTGTGTTCATGTGTTCATGTGTTCACATGTTCACGTGTTCATGTGTTCACGTGTTCTTGTGTTCATGTGTTCATGTGTTCATGTGTTCTTGTGTTCATGTGTTCATGTGTTCATGTGTTCTCGAGTGAATGTGTTCTTGTGTCCTTGTGTTCTTGTGTCCTTGTGTTCATGTGTTCCTGTGTTCTTGTGTTCACGTGTTCATGTGTTCATGTGTTCTTGAGTGCATGTGTTCATGTGTTCCTGTGTTCTTGTGTTCATGTGTTCATGTGTTCATCAGAGGACGTGCTCCTCGTCCGTCTCTCTGCGTCTCCACAGGGGGAAAGTTACCGTGAACAAAGCGCACAGTCGATCCACCTTCTCTGGATTCTTTGGTCCTCCGTTTTTGTTCAGCTTCACCATGAACTTCTCGCTGCCAAGAAAGAAGCGAGTTCACAGTTTCAGAGAGTCTGTCGCCAGAGAGCATTGTGGGTATCCCTCCCTCCCTCCCTCCCTCCCTCCCTCCCTCCTTCCCGTGTACCTGATCTGTTTGGCCTCGCGAGTGTCGTACAGAGAGAAGAAGACGTCGGCGTCCTCGCTGATGCTGTTGTACGTGAAGCTCTTCAGGTTGATGAAGAGGTGGTGCGACACGGGGACGCGGCAGCCGTCGCCGTGCCGCTGTCTCGTGCTGTCACCCTGGGAAACGGAGAGGAAAGCAGTGAGTGGACGGGGTCGCGGGCCGCGAGCCCGGACGAGCTCCATGCAACAGATCGACGAGAGAGGGGAGGAGGGGGGACTGTAAGCGGTGAATAATTCATCGCTCTGTCACGTGTACGGGACGTCTACAGGAGGCCGAGCCGACATTCCAAGGAAACGATGAATGAATGATGGAGACTCGCAGCTCTGGAGGGCTCGTGTTTGTTGTTGGGAGGCGGGCGCAGTCATTCTGCATTTATGTATTCATATGATGCATGACAACTCTCGCTAAGCTTCCAGGGAGTCTGAGCAACTCGGTCCTCAGGGTCCACATGAGGATCATGTGTTGTTGCAAACGACTTAATTTATCCAGATTTAGTTGGACTAGTATTAGGATTAGGTTTATTGTTGCTTTAAACAAAGATGGTTTAATACTAAATAAATACCTTTTTTCAACACTTTTTTCAACACTAAAATGCTAAAAAGATAACCACAAAACAAATCTAACACTTATTACGGAACTAGGTTCATCTGGTGCAATATAAATGTGTTTATTTACTTCGATATACTTTTTTTATTCAGTCTTTATATTTAATATGATTATTATATTCTTCTTAACTGTTTTTTAATCCTGCTGTTTATTTAAATTACTTGATTTTATTTATTACTATGTCTCTCTTGTGTGCACTGCTGCTGAAATCCTGCTATTTCCCCACCGCAGGACTGAAAAAGGATTATCTTGTTTTATCTTGATTTAAAACGCTAAAATGGTAAAACGCTAAAAAGCTAAAATGCGAAAATGCTAAAAAGCTAAAATGCTAAAAAGCTAAAATGCGAAAATGCTAAAAAGCTAAAATGCTAAAAAGCTAAAATGCTAAAAAGCTAAAATGGTAAAACGCTAAAAAGCTAAAATGCGAAAATGCTAAAATGCTAAAAAGCTAAAATGCTAAAATGCAAAAAAAATAAGTTAAAATGGCGGGAAAGTGGACGGACCCGCTGGCCTGCGTGTGTTATTTCATCCTCCTTGTTTGTTGCCTGCAGGATGTGACGGTGGCTCTTCCTGGTTATTGCCCCGCCTCTCCTGACTCGTGATTGGACGGCAGGGTTAAAAGGTGACAGCGGCCAGCGCGGCAGCGTTTTCCCTGAAAAGTTTAACATTGTTCCAGCCTCAGCTCTTTTAAGGCCTTCTGTCAGTAAACGTGAGCTTATGGAAGATCTACTAGGGTCTTTATTGTTAAAGTTTTTTTAAATACTACACCCCTGAATGGGTTAGTTAGAGCGATGAAGACACACGGGATGAAAAGGTCTGAGAACGCCTGTAAACATTTGGGTGAAAGGCGATACCTGGGTTGTGCTTTGCTGACCGCCACAGTGTCTGCTGGAGACATGCTGGAAGAGAGAGAGGGGTTCAAAAAGCAAAGACAGAAGTCAGATCGCTACACACTCTTTCCCACGCACACACACACACACACCACCTGAGCGACACCTCGGTCGATGCATCAAACTCCCGACGGCGCTCTCACCTACGTACAGTACGAAAGCTACTATAGTGCTCCTGCAGCGCGAGAGCGAGTGGGAGAGGACAAAGCCAGTATCACACACACACACACACACACACACACACACACACACACTCCTCCCCTACCCATGAGGTGCCAAGGCCTCGCGCCTTTGCCAATAAAAACAAGCTTGCTTCCATCGACAGAGTCGCGAGGCTTCTTTTGGCACGCGCTGCATTTATTATTTATTAGTGCACGATGCAAAGCTGAATAACGGGATGACGGGATGACGGGATGACGGGATGACGGGATGACGGGATAACGGGATGACGGGATGACGGGAAGGCTGCGGGGTGTTCGGGAGAGTTTTGATCATCGTGTACGGAGCCTTGACTTATGGCCAGAAAGAATCTCCCTTCCTAGAAAACAATCTCAGCAGAATTACGTTAGATTTCATAACATCTGATCTGTAAAGAGCAGACTCGAGAATAGGATCTCTCTCTCTCTCTCTCTCTCTCTCTCTCTCTCTCTCTCTCTCTCTCTCCCTCTCTCTCTATGTCCATCTCTCCCTCACCCTCTCTCTCTCTCTCTTTCTCTCTTTCTGTGTGTCTCCCTGTGTCTCTCTATGTCCATCTCTCCCTCTCTCTCTATCTCGCTTTCTCTCCCTCTTTCTATGTCCCTCTCTCTCTCTCTCTCTCTCTCTCTCTCTCTCTCTCTCTCTCTCTCTCTCCCTCTTGCTATGTCCATCTCTCTCACTTTCTCTCTCCCTCTCTCTCTTTCTCCCTAATTTTCTCCCTCTCTCTCTCCCTCTCCGCTCTCTCTCTTCCTCTCTCTCCCTCTCTCTCTATGTCCATCTCTTTCTCTCTCTCGCTCTCTCTCCCTCTTTCTATGTCTCTCTCTCTTTCTATGTGTCTCTCTCTCTCTCTCTCTCTCTCTCGCTCCCTAATTTTCTTCCTCTCTCTCCCTCTCTCTCTCCCTCTCTCTCTATGTCTCTCTCTCTCTCTCTCTCTCTCTCTCTCTCTCTCTCTCTCTCTCTCTCTCTCTCTCTCTCTCTCTCTCTCTCTCTCTCTCTCTCTCTCTCTCTCTCTCATTATTTATTTATAGGACTATATCTCTCATCTTGTTGGTGTATTAAAGCAACCAACATGTATTTGTCCTTCTTCTTTAAAACAACACTAAACAACAGAGGTCAATGTATATTTATATATATATATATATATATATATATATATATATATATATATATATATATATATATATATATTTTCCTCAGTAACGCTGCTTCCTGGCTGTGAGCTCGCGCTGCACAGCGAGCGTCACGTGCACACGCGAGGTTCCAGCTCAACATGGCGGTAAGATGAGCATGAAGAAGCGTCCGCCATGAGGCTCTCTGGTGAGTCACCTCCTCATGGACGGTTTGATAATCGCTGCGTTCACACGTCCCTACACATGACGGCTCGTTCTCTTACGCAGAAGATAAGAGAAGCTCACCGTGTGGGAAGACGCCGTCATTTGAGTCATCCTAATACATACCACATGGTTTAAATATATATATATATGCATGCATGCGGCAGGATTTAATAGCATTTTTATTCAGTTTATACGCTTTTTTAATTTCCTGTATTCCATAATTAATAAATGCAACAATAAATAGCTGCACGCTTGACAAAATACAGTGAATTCACAGGCTCTCCTTCGCAATTTTACATTAACAAATGCAACTGGATTGAATTTCTCTGTACTTTTATGTGCCATGAATATTTAATATTCAAGATTCAAGATGTTTTTACTGTCATACGCACAGAAAACAGACAGTTAATGAATAAAAAAAGGCATATAAGAGATATAACTACGTGATAACAGTATTGCTCAGTGTATAAAGTGCACTATGCATGGACACAATGTCCAAATATGGTCGTGACAGGAAGTCCCAGCAGCAGAACATGGTGGATGTGTACAGCAGCATTGGTTGAAGGACGTTCCAACATACCAGCTTGTGCAGCTCTGAGATGCTGATCTGGTCGGGGTCCACCATCTCAAACTCTTTTCTGGGAACGAGGTCCAAGCCGAGGTGCCTGGAGGAAGAAGAGAGGGATCAGAGCTGAATGAAATGATAATAATTCAAACTTTTATAGCGCTTTTCTAAGCACACAAAAGGCGCTTTACATTGGGAACGAGAGACGGAGACAAACAAAGAGAGAACTGGAGACGCTGTGAGTCAAAGTGAAGGATGAGAGTTGCCTCGTTTAACTGTAACTTCCCTTTGTACGCTTTCTGTACTTTACTATCTTACAGTTATAGTTACTGCTGTAGTTATAGTTACTTTACTTTATTACTCAACCTTTTGGAAACTGTGTCAAAACAATTCATTTTAAGTCCCAGCATGCCCCATTCAGGCAATCTTTTGGCATAAAATACATATTTTCTTTCCATTTCTGAACCGAAAGACACAGTTTTTGGACTGAAACTCCTTCCTAACACACCAAGACTTTGTTTTATTGTGATTTTTTTATAGTATTGGAAATAATTTGGGGTTCCTACAACGACTCAAACACAGGAAAAACACTCAAACAGGTGAAAGGAGGTCTGGAGACGGGTTGAATACATTTAAATACACTTCCGCCTACCTTCCATTTGTCACTTTTACATAACCACTTCATTCTGTGCACTTTATCCTCATCTTAACTTGAATTTTTATCCTGTAGATCCAAATGTAAATACCCAGTAAACTGTAAATATGCACGCTCCCTTTTTATTGCACCCTATTTCATGTTAAATGTTACTGACTAGACTGCATGTCAAAGGCAAAGGTTTGACTTGTATTCATTGATTTCTGACATTAAAAGATAAACGTTTGTGCTGCAAAATAAAGAAGCTGCAGCCGGCTAGCTTAGCTTAGCTTTAGCTTAGCACAAAGACACAGGAGGACCCGGCTCGGCCTGAAAGAGGCAAAATCTGAAGCTCACGGCTTCACGAGCTGCGTCTCTCATGAACTCGAGTGCACACACACACACACACACACACGGACACGCGTGTGTGTCTGTTTGCTGTTTTTCGCCAGAGACGCAGCGTGCCAGACCGTCTCTCGGCGAAGCGCGGGCGACTTCCTGTCGTCTCCGCCAGGTTGCCTGGTAACTGCTCAGGGCTGCGATTAGGTGTCAACGGGCGTATTTCTGTAAAAATGTTGAACTTTTGTTTTTCGAGATTTCACGGAGAGAAAAAAAAAAATCACAGGATTTCTTATCGAGGACGCTCAGACATCCTGAATCACTGCGGGTTGACTCACTACCCGACGGCCTCTAAAGCTGTTAAACGTGACTTATCCTCCAACAGCTGCAACACGAACACACTAATATTAATGTATTAATGCATTATGTTCAATAAGGGATGATGTCATGTATATGTAATACTATGAGGGGCCGATTCTGCGTAATGAGAACATCTGTTATTATCATAATGTTTTGTTAATTGGTCTAAACTCCAGCAATGCATCGTTCAATTATAATTATCATTATTAATATCATGTTAGAGAGAAATAAATTAAATCATATGTCACACATTAGAAGTTAATGTAGCGGAGAGAATAAAAAACACAAGAAATGTACTTAAAACCACTTAAACGTTCATATAAACTCTGAATATTTATGCTTCCAGCTGAAATATTCAAACAAAAAAAAAAACATTTCCACATCCAAGATTAGTTTTGGGCATTAAAAAAAAACAACATTTTTTCGGGGGCAACTTTGGAAACATTTGCATCAGTAATTGGGATTTATGGTGTTTGCAAAAGTACTCAACCACTCAACACGAGTTTGTATAAAGCGGCCCGTCGCCGAGTCTTTGGGGATTAAATGGGGTCGAGGCAGCGCTGCAGTAAACGTGTCCTCACACCTCCGGTTCATGGCTCTGTGCGGCGCTCGCTATCAGCGGCGCTGTGATCTCTTGACCGTGTAATCAGATCACTGCAGCTCTCAGGTCAGTGTGCACGGCGCCGCAACACGCATGCTGCACCAAGTACAGTGAATTCACAGGCAGTTTTTTACATTGACACATGCAGCCGGATTGAAGTTCTCTGTACTTTTCTGTGCCAAGAATATTTAAGCTGTGTTTACTGTCACATGCACAGAAAACATGCACAATGAAAAGCGTATTTTGGCATAGGAAAGATATAACTCCATGATAATAGTATTGCTGAGTGTATAAAGTGAACTATGCATGACCACAATGTCCAAATATGGTCGTGACATGAAGTCGCAGAAGCAGAATATTACACGACACAGACAGTTTGGCTGCTCCACATGAAGCAACGGCGTCTTTATCGGCGTGATGGATGCGTGTCACCGCTCACGTTGAATTCCTCTGTATTTTTACGTGCCATGAATATTCAATATTCAAGATGTTTTTACTGTCATATGCACAGAAAACAGTTATTCTGTACAATGAAAAGCTTTTTTTGCTCGGTCCTCCTCACACACTGAATTAGAATACACTTAAGGTACAAAATAAATGAAAATAAGGCTTATAAAAGATGCAACTACGTGATAATAGTATTGCTCAGTGTATAAAGTGCACTATGCATGGCAACAATGTCCAAATATGGTCGTGACATGAAGTCATATGCACCGAAAACAGTCATTCTGGACAATGAACAGCTTATTTTGGCTTATGAAAGATATAACTACATGATAATAGTATTGCTTAGTGTATAATATTACACTAAACTGACAGTTTGGCCGCTCCACATGAAGCCACGGCGTCTTTGTCTGCGTGATGGATGCGTGTCACCGCTCACGTTGGAGGGGAGTTAACAGAATATGACTTTACAGTTCCTCCAGGGGGGGAGGGGGATGTGCATTGACTTTAAGCCGCTTGAGATTCACTCATCTGCTAAATGACCGTAAAATTACATCACGGAGGAATGCTATTTCGCACCCCCACTCATCCGGGGCTTTGGATCTCTCTCTCTCCGGCGCCAAAGAAAAGGAGACATGGTGTTATGCTGCTCAGTATCGCGGCCGGCGTGTAACTCACTCGTTGCCCCAGTCCAGCCGCACGGTGATGTGCCGCTTGATCTCGCGGGTCTGGTCCTGGGCGAGGTGACCCTGGATCAGCTGCCGGCGCAGGTCGATGAGCTCGTTCATCACGTGACGCAGCTTGTGGAACAGATCCACCTTGTGTTTCTGTTGCAGCCGCCCCAAAGGAGGAGAGAAGAAGAGTTAGGACATGTGAGCTCCTTCCTCTGCTGCGTCTTTGTGACTATCGATGGAATTTAAATATAGAAAGTACCGTGTTCATTGTGTCGTATAACTGTCACTGATTCAGTTTCCTCTTTTAGAAACATACCCTTTTACATACATGTAAACAGTATATATGTATCTCTATGACCTGCTCTTTATCTGTTTTTATGTATTTATTTTCATTATTTGTGTTGACATGTTTGGCCTCTGCATTGTCAATCTGATTTTAACACGTTTATTAATTATTTTACTGACTCTTGTACAGAACTTTGTGACCTTTTGTCTGTGAAAAATGTGAAATAAACCCTACCTACCTACTTACTCACCTACTACTTACCTACCTACCTACCTACCTACCTACTACCTACCCTCCTACCTACTTACCTACCTACCTACCTACCTACCTACCTACTTACTTACTTACTTACTTACTTACTTACCTACTACCTACCTACCTACATACCTACCTACCTACCTACTTACCTACTTACCTAACTACCTACCTACCTTCCTACCAACTACCTACCTACCTACTTACTTACTTACTTACTTACTTACTTACTTACTTACTTACCTACTACCTACCTACATACCTACCTACCTACCTACCTACTTACCTAACTACCTACCTACCTTCCTACCAACTACCTACCTACTTACTTACTTACTTACTTACTTACTTACTTACTTACCTACATACCTACCTACCTACCTACCTACCTTCCTACCTACTTACCTAACTACCTACCTACCTTCCTACCAACTACCTACTTACTTAACTACCTACCTACTTACTACCTACCTACTTATCTACTTACTTACCTACTTACTTACCTAATTACTACCTATCTACTACTTACCTACCTACTTACCTACCTACCTACTTAACTACCTACTTACTTACCTACTACTTACCTACTTACCTACCTACCTACCTACCTACCTACTTACCTACTTACGTACTTACTTACCTACCTACCTATTTACTTAACTACCTACTTACTTACCTACTACTTACCTACCTACTACCTACCTATTACTTACTTACCTACTACTAACCTACCGACCTACTTACTAACCTACTTACCTACTTACTTACCAACTTATCTACTTACTTAACGACCTAATTACTACCTACTTACTACCTATCTACTACTTACCTACCTACTTACCTACATACTTACTGCCAACCGACCTACCTACTACTTACCTACTTAGTTATTGCCTGCATACCTACCTACTACTTGCATACGTACTTACTTACTTACTTACTTACTTACTTACTTACTGACTTACTGACTGACTTACTTAATGTAAGCTGAGCAAACGAGCGTCCGCATGCAGGCGGTTCTCTGATTTTACATTTGGTTAGAGTAGAATTAAATTAAATCCTAACGGCAGAGCAGAAAACACATGTGCTGCTCCAGAGATGTAAAGCACTGGTTTTGTTAATGAAACCCCCCTAAAAAAGAGAAAGAATTCCCCTTGCAAGTCCGCTTTGACCTCCTCGCGGTAATGAATTTCATCACCATTTCTCACAAACCAAGGACGACGCTTTTAATTTCTTCCTCCCTGTTCTCCCTGACGGCGCCACGAGTCCACGCCGCCCAGGTTTGTTTACATAAATGCAAAGATTAAGCTCCGATGTAAATTTAATGAGGATAAACACTGCGTGTGGGGAAACAAAGGTTTTTGTCAGGGTTGCTGAGCCCTTTCGGGTGTCTCTTCTGCGCGGCTAATTACCTTTACATTATAACAGATACGCAGTTATGCTTAGGCCGTAGCTCCCTGGAGTAATAACCATGAATTGTAAGCGGCAACAATAAGGTGAAATGCACCCCGCGTCCCGGCCAACGCCGCATCCCATTATCACGGGTTTGTGGCAACAACACGGCCCGTATCGCGCAGTGGGGGAGGGCGGGGGAAAGGAGGGGGGTGAGCGCCGACGACGAGCGCCGTCAAATCAGCGCTCGGCATTAGTCGAGCTTCAGAGGAAGTTACATCACCGGCCCCCGAAGCGCCCTCGGGCTCCTCCGATGCTCAGAGCGCGAGCAGTCCTCAGCGAGAGGTTATGTAAAAACCCGCTGCCAGCGCTGCAGCGCTCCCGACTCAAACCCCCCCCCCCCACCCCTTCGACCGGCCACACTTCTGCCCGCCCGCTTCGAACACGAAGCGGGATTTAAGGATCCCAGTAATCGCTCGTCGGCGAGTAAAAGGCGTGGACTTGAAGGTGGCGGAGCTGAGCCGCAGTCTTAACGACAACGCGGAAGCTGCAAGCGGGCGAGCTTAAATCAATCAGCGGGCTGAATGACACGGCGTGAAATTGCATGCGACGGGCCCGCGGGCCGTTTATCTGTGTGTTCTGTTCCTGCACAGATCCAGAATATGAACATGTACACAGTCAGAATGCTGCAGGAAGTATGTTTGGTGCCTGTAGTCACGACGCTCACTGGCTTTAACAGGTGGTGCGTTGGGTGCAGGGAGGAGAAGCTTACTCCAGTAAAAAACCCTCAGGAGCATGCAAATGAAACAACATCGGACGTGTTGTTGTTTTCTCCCCGTAGAGGGAAAACTGTAGATCAGCCTCGCTTTTCACCGCTCGGTGTTGTGTTTTCAAGGTGAACTGTTACTGACCACATAGAGCTGCTTCCACAAGACGCCCCATTCCTGCAGCGTGGAGGTGGTCTCTGTGATGATGGGGTCCTCCAGGGGCACCACCGTCTCGCACAGCCTGCAGACAAACACACACACAACCGGCATCAGCCAGTCGGACAGCAATGCGTTGCTTTAGTAACTAAGTAGCAGCGAGCGGGATCGCGAGGAGGAACGCAGTGATGACATCACAGCTGCTGATCCCAGTTGTGCTGCAGAACTTCCACAGTGTGCGGTTCACTGATGTTGGATATCAGGAAGGTACTTCTGCTGGTCCCTGACAGGTGTGTATGTGTGTGTGTGTGTGTGTGTGTGTGTTATTCAGTCTTTAAAGACGGCGATAGAAATGCCAGCTATGTGATCATTACTGGATGCAGCATTTTCATTCAGGTGCAGCTCAACTGAAGCACTAAGAGTGAAGGACATGGTTTCAAAAAGCGATCTAACGAGCTCGTTCCACTTTGCAGAGCTACAGCCTCGTGCACACAGCGGCCCTCGTGCACACAGCGGCCCTCGTGCACACAGCGGCCCTCGTGCACGCAGCGGCCCTCGTGCACGTGGACGTGAGGCCCGGGCCTCGGCATCAGATGGCCAGGCTGTGTTGAAGCGGAGGCGCGAGGCACCAAAGAATCTTTGGACGAGAAAATACAGAGCGGGCCGGAAACCAAGCTCACTCACTCCCCACAGCACACACACGTCCATCCATCATCTTTATTTCTTATTCACGCACATTAGAGCCTCTAAAGGACGTAAAAGCTGTAACCGCTCGTACAAAGTAACATCTATTTCATTTGAGAGCCCACGGTGGTCACTGAATGCAGCGTGACATCAGCAGTTTGGACTATTTTAAATGAGCGATGTGTAAATTATTCAAACTACACAAGCACAAAACCCACACGGATGAACGCCGCTGCCTCCAGACAACTTTTTACAGCGGCAGGAGTTATGAAATATAACAAATAGGTAATATTGTGGAGAGTAATGACATTTTTTGCTCGGTCACGCTGTCACGACCGTGTGTGGTGGGACAGAGAGACTCAGGCGCAGAGGAAAACAGGAAGCGGGTTCAGGAGAAATCAAAAAGGCACTTTACTTAAAGTTCACCAAAAAACACAGGCACAAAACTAGAACACTGGACCAACACACACACGGTAAAGAACCACGACAATCTGGCATGGGACAAAGGAAATTTATATCCTCCTGCCGAGATTGTGGAGGTGTCGCAGTTTCCACATGGGTCGGAGAAAGAGGAACACAAGGGACAAAGATAGGACAAGAAGCGCGTTCATTTTGTCAGTCTTGGTTTTGCGGGTATCGCGAGCAGATTCGCGGACGTCACTTCCGCCAAGAGACAAACTACAAAATAAAACAGGAACCCACCCAACACCGTGACAGCTGCAAGTTAAGTAATGGAGGTGGAGCACACGCCGCACACTGCACGCACCACACACCACGCACCAGGCACCACTCACACCACGCACACCACACACCACGCACACCACACACCACGCACCACGCACCACGCAGGGTTTTTGAGCTCTCGCGTGAGACTCGGCGCTCTGCTCTGCAGGTCCAGAAAGTGACACCGTGTGTATCCTCGTTTTGTGCGACGATAGCAGCGTCTCCATCCGTCGCACAATGAGTCAGCGCGATGCTTTTGGGAGAACAGATATGTGCAGTAGGTGTGTGTCACCTCATTAACTCAACGAGACAGCGAAGCACATTTCCCCAAAAGTGCAGCTCCCCGCGGTGCGGCAGTGTAATAATGTCAATATCCATGTCTGCACTTTTAATACTTTTGAGTGCAATCGAGAGTCCTCAACTGGAGGCCGCTGACGGCACAGAGAGCTTTGATCCGACACCGAGCCGCCTGCTCTCCGACGCTGTTTCTATTGTCTTTGTCTTTATTTTCCCGGCCTCTACGGCCTGCAGAGGGAACTGTGGATGATGTGCACATGTGTGTGTGTGTGTGTGTGTGTGTGTGTGTGTGTGTGTGTGTGTGTGTCAGCAGCTGTCCCGTTGCTAATCGTCTTGATTGATTGGATCGTCACAGCTCGTCACGCTCTGACCTTTGATGAATCGGTATCAAACTCCCGGTCTAACGAGTGAAGGAGAGGCCGGTATGGAATAAACTAAATGGTTCCATCATCCAGGGTTCATACACAATGCGACCAATGGATTTACATGACTTTTAACTAAATGTTCATGAGCAAACATTGTGTGAAATGTGTGTGTAACCAGTAAAAAGTGATAAAATGTAGTATTTAAACTAACAATGAGGATTCAAAGCATACAGTAAACCTTAAATGACTCAAATGAATGAGACAATAGTTTGATTAAAAGAATAAACATTTATATAGATGCCTGTATGTATGCTGCTGATATTTTGAGCCTCTTTCTTTTAAAAGCAGATTCATTATTTATAACTCAGCGTAAATGAACGTCATGAACACATGAATATAACACATTTACACAACTTTTACTACACTTTTGGTATTTTATTTTCTTCCATGACTTTCCAGGTTCTCCATGAGCGTATAAGAACCCTGATCCTCATCATCATCATCATCATCATCCTCCAGTATGTCTCCATGAAGGCAGGTATGCAATACGGTCAACTACGGTGGTCCTTCACTCTGATCTGATTGGTTGTGAGAGACGGAGGAACATTTAAGTCCCGCCCACACCGGAGGGTAAAACAATTAATTGCCCTCCATTGACTTTTTATTGTGTGAAGGTGCGTTAAAAGCTGCTGTGTAGTGGGATTCACTAGCAGCAGGGGAAAGAACCCAGAACTAAGTTTTTATTTAAAAAGACAAAAAGAAACTGAGGATAGAGGCAATGAGACGTGAGGAATCAGCAGGAAGAATTGGGAAACTATGGGAGGCTTTAACGCCTCATGTTACGTAGCTTTGGTCGGCGCCAACCATTGAAATTAGAAGTGGACGTCGTCAGGCTGGATTAGTGGTTAAATGTTGTGTGATAGTGACACTTGTGTCACAAAGGCTGGTCAGAGATATATGTTTCTAAACTGCTTCCTTTCCTTCAAACCCCAGATTGTAAACCCTTCTGTCTGTTCTCGTTTCTCCAAATATTAGATCATATTCATCCCGGGAGAGTGAGGTGAGTGACAGTGTAGAGGAGGAGCGAGCGGGAGGAGGCGGGGCTTAACTCAGGGTCAATTATGATGCTGCGCAAGCTCAAATAAAAACACTTCATCATGCAACTTACCCTCTGTTGGTCACTGTGGATTTCTTCAAGTGGACATAGCTGACTGGGAAAATCCCCTGTGGGCAGAGAAGAAAGAGCAGCGATGTTACCGAGTGTGACAGGTTCGCGTTCCTTCCTCTCCTGCTGCACGTAACCACAATGTACAGTATTGTGTTTGTGTTGATAGGTAGAAGAAGAAACACCGTCTGGAGCCGAGATTATGCAATTCTGCCAGGCGACACGTTACGCGCTGAGGAAAATGCAAGATCACGCTTCCTTTATACGCGTTTTGACAATGTCGGCTTTTTCTGCCACGCAAAGGGGGGAGGGAACAAAACCCCTCCAAAAAAAGATGCTGCTTGCGCTCACCGGAGAGACGAGAGGCCGAGCGACGTGCAGGAGCTCTATTGTGGCCTGGCTTAGCGAGGGGGGGGGGGGGGGGGGGGGAGGCCACGAGAGAGCGCGCCGTGCCAACTGCCACCCTCGCAGTTCATCTTTCGTAGTCTAATCTGCACAGATGTGGCGAATCGGCCACAGCGAGCACAACTAATTCATCTCGGCGCACACAGAGAGAGAGTATGGGGGCGACTGCATGTGGGCAGCAGAGTACATAACAAAATGGAGGGGTGTTAGCGAGGACTGTAAATAGCTGACGAGAGTCGAGGAGGACGGCGCGTAGCCACTGACGCCTACATTTACCAGGCCTGCACGGCTTTTGTGCTTTTCTTTTAAAGCATTACAGCGGCATCACGTAACACTCCAGGGTTTTTTATTCAGTTCAAAGCAGAGTGAACCTACAACATAACCCAAAATAATGTTTTCTAATAATATGTCGGTCATTCTGGGTTTCTGATGCTACTACTGCTTTTGCATGTATGGATATGCAAACGCTCCCACGTCGTTCATTGACTCCTGCAGCTCCGCTACAGGTTTATCCAGAAGGGAGTCTCTCATGAACAGTCTTTACCGAACAATCAATCCCACGGGAAGCAGATTTGTCAGTCGTATATAATAACCACTTACTGCAGTGCAGAGTATTGATCTCTGTCGGCAGTGATGGTGTCTTCTTACCGAGCAGGATTTATCATAATGATGCTGCATGCACAGACCGTTAAGGGAGAGGTTTGGACTCCATCTCCCTCTCTACGTCCTTTCCTCCATCTTAACTTTCTGTCTGCTTGCAGATGCAAAGACGCAACAAGTGTGTGCTGCATCTCGCCTGCATGAGTCACTCAAGATTATTATTTTTTTTTGTATGTTACGGATTAGAACTACATGTTAATTTTTTTTAGCCTCCATTAAAATGTTTTTTTTTTCGGTTTAAAAAGATAAAAAATGTCAAAATAAATCACTAATTGCACCATCTGCTGGCTGAAGGGAAAACTTAAATCTGGATTTTCTTTGCAAAGATTTCTGAACAGGTGAGAAATTGCACATAAATAGAGATGCAATGCACATACCGTTTAAATTTGTTATTATATCTGACTTGTAGTTTGCTTTTTTTAGTCCCCATTTTATGAATTACACCTTGAAGATGGTCCAATAACACACTCCAAGTTGTGCTTTTTGCACAACTTATTTTTATGAAAGCACATCTGGAAATACGGGTCAGGAGATTTCTATTTTTGTCAAATCAAAGCTCTATGAAATGAGTTAATCAGTCGTTGAGCTCTTTGTTGTCTAGACAGAGTTATTTCTGGGATCTCTCACGTCACGTTATCATTCACAAATATGTCTCCTGGCCTCTGATCAAACCCTCCCTGTGGAGATCAGTTTGTGGTGCAAAGCAACCAGCTTTACAGATGTTTTGGTGACTCTTTGTGTGTTTAATGAAATCATTGTTCACCTTTATGAAATGCTGGTTGTCCAACACGTTTAGTTAACAGTCTGTTGCATTATTCAAAACACACTCAAAGAGAGTGAATACAAAGCTAAATATTGTAGACAGCGGGACTCAACACAGTGTCAAACCACAATGTGTGTGTGTGTGTGTGTGTGTGTGTGTGTGTGTGTGTGTGTGTGGATATAATTACCTTGACAGAAGGCTTCTTGGAGGAAAAGCCTCTGTACCAACCTAAAGGAAGAGCAAAGTGCACGTCAGAAAACCTCACAGTGACAAGTACTATTGTGTACAACGTGCGTCGTTGCACAATGCTGCAGAAGTACTTGGTGTCATGGTACAAGAGGTTGGGGAAGTTAACCCCTCAAAATTCAACTGTAACAGTTACTTTAAATGTCAGCGTGAATGTCGTTCTCTGCTGTGAAAACATTGACTCAAACACAACAGCTTACCTGATTAAAAAAAATATATGCTCTTCTTTCCCCGCATACCTCTACTAGCTAACTTTACTCATCATACTTACATTAGCTAATAGCGCTAGCTCAGACTAGCTTGGACTAGCCTAGCATAACAGCATACACAATAAAGGTTTTGAACACGACTATCTGTGTTGTTGACACACAAAAGCAAAACACGGCGCTTTAAAATGATGCTGTGGATACTTGTTAGTCAGCTGGCGTTAATGTATTGGCCCCAAACTAACACAAAGATAGCAGCAGCACTCACGTTAGCCCGGGATTCTGTAAGCTAAGCTAGCAGTTAGCTCGGCTCCAACACAGTGCAACGCATGCAAAGCTAACGTTAGCGGCCTTCTCGACACCGCTAGCGGGACTGTTTTAAAAACGACTATCTGTCTATTTGACACACAAAAGCAAACCACGCCGCTTTAAAACGATGCTGTGGATACTTGTTAGTCAGCTGGCGTTCATGTATTGGCCTCAAACTAACACAAAGATAGCAGCAGCACTCACGTTAGCCCGGGGTTCTGTAAGCTAAGCTAGCAGTTAGCTTGGCTACAGCTACCAGTGCGATGTACGCAAAGCTAACGTTAGTGGCTACAACCAGAAATTGCGCAATAGTTATTTATATTTACTCTACATCGTGCAATATTACATTTCACATTCATCTGTAATATGTTTTTCATTTATCTATGTGCAATATAATATTATACAAATGTTTACAATATCATTGACACTATCTCCCTTAATATCATCAATAATACTTTTACTAGTCACTGGTC
Organism: Clinocottus analis; assembly: GCF_023055335.1. Classification (NCBI taxonomy): domain Eukaryota; kingdom Metazoa; phylum Chordata; class Actinopteri; order Perciformes; family Cottidae; genus Clinocottus; species Clinocottus analis. Next base: position 2,027,300 of record NW_027176153.1, read on the forward strand.
TTTATTTGTTTTATTTGTTTTTATTTGTTATTTGAATTTTTGTGTTTTTGTATTTAATCTTTGTTGTTGTATTTTAGTTTTTGTACTTTAGTCACCTTTAAGATTTTTTAAATCATATTATGTAAAAAATAAACAATGTTGAGGCTATAAATGAACTACAGACCAGTCAGTGTGAGGATGTTTTTCAGTCTAATTTCACACATAAAAACTTCAAACTGTTTTTTAAAAAGCTGTATTTACTGTGTGTTTTGTCTATTGTTTTTGCATTTCATACAGCGTCTCTTAAAATATTATCTCAGGCATCTAACAAAAACAAAAAACTATTAAAAAAGTGACTTTAACACGAAGGGAACCAGAACGCTGACTCACTTCCTGGTGACAAACGTTTTGCTTGTCGCTGTCTGACTTCCTGCAGTTAGCTGTCATGTCGTGTATAATCCTTCTACTGGGGGACATTGAGCAAGTATCGTGTATGAACCGAAAATATAAGGATGGTAAGAATGAAGGTTTGCAACTTCAGGACCCCGAGGAGTTATTTGCACAATATTCATTAATATTTAATCGTTACAGCAGGTTCCATATAGAGGATGATGATTCATGTCTGTGTTGTTCTCAGAGTCTAATTGTTCGTAAGGTTGGTCGTGATGCTGTGCTATTTTTATTTTCTATCTTTTGGGGGTTTTTGTTGAAGTTAATAGATATAGATATATACTTGATTAATCCCCCAAGGGGAAGTTTGTTAAAAGGGTAAATGTGTGTAACCTGTATAAACTGAAAAAAAAATAATCAAACGAAATAATTATTCATTCATTTATTTGGTTTAAAAGTAGCCAAACTTTTAGTAAATAATTAAACTACTTCTTGTTTTTCACCTGCAGAATGTAGATGACCCCACAGGGAGATAACAGATAAAACATGGAGGAGGGTGTTGAGACCCCGGATACCTGATGTCTCTCTGGAGGACACACAGATACCTGATGTCTCTCTGGAGGACACACAGATGTCTCTCTGGAGGACACACAGATACCTGATGTCTCTCTGGAGGACACACAGATACCTGATGTCTCTCTGGAGGACACAACAGATACCTGATGTCTCTCTAGAGGACACACAGGTACCTGATGTCTCTCTAGAGGACACACAGATGTCTCTCTGGAGGACACACAGATACCTGATGTCTCTCTGGAGGACACACAGGTACCTGATGTCTCTCTGGAGGACACAACAGATACCTGATGTCCCTCTGGAGGACACACAGATACCTGATGTCTCTCTAGAGGACACACAGATGTCTCTCTGGAGGACACACAGATACCTGATGTCTCTCTGGAGGACACACAGATACCTGATGTCTCTCTGGAGGACACACAGATACCTGATGTCTCTCTGGAGGACACACAGATACCTGATGTCTCTCTGGAGGACACACAGATACCTGATGTCTCTCTGGAGGACACACAGATACCCGATGTCTCTCTGGAGGACACAACAGCGATGGTTTAGAACCAAACACACAGAGGACGCAACGAATTGCTTCTTCTTTTCTTTTACCTTCACTCTTCTCCAGAATCTGAACCGTTTCCCCGATCTCCAGCACCAGGGCCTGGCATACTGGCGACCGGAAGTTGCAGATCACTGTGAGGAAAGACGAGGAAAACAAACATGAAACTAAAATACATGTTTATATTGTTATATATATTAGTTTTTATTGTTGGACGAGAGACACATAGACATTACACCAAGGACGAGAGAACAGAGAGAGACAAGCTAGCAGAACATCATCATAGGAGAACTGTGTGTGTGTGTGTGTGTGTGTGTGTGTGTGTGTGTGTGTGTGTGTGTGTGTACAGATTTAAATGTGTGTGTGTGTTTCATCTGGTTTTCAGGATCTTCCAGCATGAGTCAGAACATTTGACCTCGTAGTCGTTGACGAGGAACAAACACTGAAATAAATCCACTGGCTTTAATCTCCGTGACCTCCGGTTGAGTAAAGGTGCCTCTCCTCTCCCTCACGCTTCATGTCTCCTCGTTGTGTTTTGAGATCTTTTAATAACAATAATCTGTTTTAATGCAAACATCTGAAGTCACACAGGAGCCGCTGCTGTAAACACGCTGCGCCCTGAAGAGGGAAAGCATTTTAATAGCCAATTAATTCTTTAAGCGGCCTGATTTTTTTTTTGTGCAGTGGGAAGTTAATTGAACTGTCTCCCAAAATAGAGACCCCCCCCCCACCACACACACACACACACACACACACACACACACACACACACACTGCTAAGTAGTAAACGCTTTATCATAAGTCGGTGTTAGCATAAATCTTTCATGCCGCCTCCTTTCTGACCAAACAGCATAAAATAATCATGTGACTCTCATTATGAAGAACATGATTATTCCTTGAGGGCCGCAGGAAGAGGCTTCACACTGCGGCTCTGTGACACACACGCACACACACACACACGCACACACACACACACACACTCACGTCGACCAAGACAAAGTTGTTTAACGACGACAGCTCCACAGACGACTTCTTCTTCTTTTTAAACCTACAAATGGTGTGAATCATTATGCTAATGAACTAGCCAGGGGACCCAGTGAGGGGGAGGAGGAGGAGGAGGAGGAAGAGGAGGAGGAGGAGGAGGAGGGGGAGGAAGAAGAGGAGGAGGAGGACGAAGAGGAGGAGGAGGAGGAGGAAGAGGAGGAGGAAGAGGAGGAGGAGAAGGAGGAGGGGGAGGAAGAGAAGGAGGAGAAGGAAGAGGAGGAGGAGGAGGAGGAGGAGGAGGAGGAGGAGAAGGAGAAGGAGGAGGGGGAGGAAGAGAAGGAGGAGGAGGAAGAGGAGGAGGAGGAGGAAAGGAGAGTATGGAAAAGGAACTGCAGAGGATGGGAAAAAAGAGGAAAGAGGAGGAGAGGAGAGAAGGAAAGGAGAGGAGAGAAGGAGAGGAGGAGGAGCAGGAGGAGGAGCTTCGGGTTTCGGCTCCGTTCCCTGTTTGAGGGTAACGAGTGCTCTGGGGTTTTTTTAATTTTAATTTATGTCTTTGCTCGGGTAGCTATGGCAACAGATGATCTACAAACTGGAGGGCTTTTTCCGTTGCTGCTAATGCTGCTGCTAATGCTGCTGCTAATGCTGCTGCTAATGCTGCTGCTAATGCTGCTAATGCTGCTGCTAATGCTGCTGCTAATGCTGCTGCTGCTAATGCTGCTGCTAATGCTGCTGCTGCTGCTGTTGCTGCTAATGCTGCTGCTAATGCTGCTGCTAACGCTGCTGCTGCTGCTGCTAATGTTGCTGCTAATGCTGCTAAAGCTGCTGCTAATGCTGCTGCAGGGATCTGGGCTTTTTCAAAATGGCAAAGCTTATTGGATGCTGCAGCTCCAGTGGAGTGTATGCAGCATGAATGTATTCAGAGACGTTGAACTCTTCGTCACTTTGTTTTTCTTCATCTCCTGCAGCCGCCTGCTGCTCGTTAACGATCCTCCACTGCATTGAAATAAAAAAACTGTTTTAAAAAGTCTTTAGTGAGAACGTCAGAACAAGAGCAGCTGGTCATGTTTCGAGAGAGATGGGCTCATATTCATCCTCCACCCTCACACACACACACACACACACACACACACACACACACACACACACACACACACACACAAAATAAACTCAGAGCTGTAAACACACTCTCATTGTGCCTGAAAGCTTTCGACATTTTCATTTGCATAACACACACACACACACACACACACACACACACACACACACACACACAACAAACTGTGTCTTCCTACTTCAACATGTTGATCGTAGGATGTTGGAAGGACTGACGGGACAGTGGATTTTTTTTTGTTGGCAAAAGCAAACGCTTTGACTTCACCATGGTGCAGACTCTCTCTCTCTCTCTCTCTCTCTCTCTCTCTCTCTCTCTCTCTCTCTCTCTCTCTCTCTCTCTCTCTCTCTCTCCTGCGATGCATTCAGGGTCCACACGGCGTCTCGCGGCCGCTGTTACGTAACCGGCAGCTCACAGGAGGAGGCTCCTGCTGTCCGCCTCACTTCCATTGTTCCATGAATGACAAGTGTGTGACAGACACACACACACACACACACACACACACACACACACACACACACCAGCGGTTAAATGCAACTACTTACATGTACTTGAGTTTGATGATTAAATAATAATATAATGTAAAATAAAGTGATATTTTAATGTATTTGTTTAAGTTATAATAATAATATAAATATTGTTTGAGTATCAAAGTGCTGAATCCTGAGAGAACAAAGATCACAAGCAGAAGCTTGTGATCTTATAATGTGCTATGATAAAGTGAATGTATAACATTGTGAATATTCTTCAGGCTAAAATGATTTTTGGGGTGTAAAAGTGAACGAGAGCTGATCCTCGTCGAGCAGCTGTGATCAAACAATGAAGGGATCTGCTTCTGCCAATATGGATCATCAATGGTCACGTGACCATCTCTCAAAGTTATATTTACTCCCTTCTGTCTCCCGTGTTGATCCCGAAGCTTCCATGAGCTCTCAACACGTCACACGTCTCAGAATCGTTCCGCTCGTTTGGGGATTCGTTGGATTCGTGTTGCAGAACGTTTTCTTATGAAGTGAAACCAGCACACGTGTGACACCTGAACGCCTCCTTCTCCCTGTGTTTGAGTCGTCGTAGGAACCCCAAATCAATTCCAATACTTGTGTATATTGTGTGTATTTTTTCAGCAAAGTTTTGGGAAAAAATGTATATCTGCAAAAAAGAAATCACTTTTAAAAGACTATGAACATCCAGCTTGATATGAGCCAGATTCCCCAAAAATGCCTCCTGGAGCGTCAATAAGACACCTTTTTGGAAAGATTAGGACCTAAAGAATCACAACCTGCAACAAAAATCACAATAAAACAAAGTTTTAGTCAAAAAACTGTGTCGTTTGGTTCAAAAATGGAAAAATTTACATATTTTAAGCCAAAACATTGTCTGGATGGGGCATGCTGGGACTTAAAATGGAAGCGGGAGGATTTTCCCACAGTTTCCAAAAGGTTAAACATAAAAAATCAGCTCTCCAATGATATATAATCCCCGTGTACGACCTCTTAACACAACTCGCACTATAAATAGGATTAGAGGTGAGAGCTTACAGACACGAGCTTTAGATTCAGAGGACCGGAGACAAACTAGAAAATAATTATGAAATGAATCTTAAGATCATCAGAGCAGCATCGGTGAGACTTAAATACCACGTCTCCTCTGTTCTAACACACGGTGTGATGCGGAGAAGAAACTCAAGGATTGAATCCGGCCGTGTTGCGATATGAAAACATAAATCAAACCGCGATGAACGCGACAAACGACACGGCGAATCGGAGCGCTGCGATGTGTCAAAGCCCGGCTCCGCTAACGTCACGACTCAGAGCTCTGCATGTGTTCAAGTCCCTTTCACTTTGTCTCTCTGCTGCCTTCCATATTTCCTGCGCATCAAAAAACCCGTCGGGGTATTTAAAGACACTCTGTCGACGGCGACCTTTGACCCGTTTCCCTCGTCTACGCCTCACTCTCCGGCTTCCTGCCGCTTGATAGTCAGACCAAATCCAATATGTAAGCTATCGTTCATATATTTATATATATATATATATATATATATATATATGTATGTATATATATATAGAGAGAGAGATAAGCATCAACTTCCAACGTAAATGCCGTTACATGCCGCCATGTCTTGACAAATGTTCTTTCCTCTTTATGTAATATAGCGACGCTCAAACGCAGCATGCGTGGCCTAGTGACCTTGTGTTGGAGTCAGCCTGAGAAGCCGACTGTGCAGCGGCTCACAGGGGAGGCACATCCTGCAGAGAGGAGGTTGAGATGTCATCCAAAAAAAAACAACCTGCCAGCACAACAGCAAACACCATCATGGATGATGAACCGTTTGTCTCCTCTGCGCTGAGACGCGTCGTAATGAAGGGAGACGCCGCGGCGCTGACGGTTTCCTTTGAGGTTTCTCCATCGTGAACTGGAGCCGAGCTGCTCGCCGAGCGAATCCTTAAACCCCTTTTCCAGTAATGCAATGTGAGCACGAGGTCCTGCTCGAGTAGTCCCTGTCCCAGATCCAGCAAAGTAAAATGTATATATATATTTATATATATATTCCGGGCTTCGCCCACTGAGTCATGTTGCTCGACACGACTCGAATGCACACTCACTGACTCTGACACATTCCTGCGCTGAAGTCTTGCTAACGTAGGGATATCTGCCAGAGCGGCACCGGAGCATTTTTCTCCAAATCTGATCCCGAATCAGCAGCCGAAAGGGGGAATTTAGGCACGCCGAGCAGCTGCAGGGGGTCTGGGTACAGCTGTGAGAGGGTCTTGTTAGAGTAGAGCTGCGAGGGGGTCCGGGTACAGCTGCAGGGGGTCTGGGTACAGCTGCGAGAGGGTCTTGTTAGAGTAGAGCTGCGAGGGGGTCCCGGTACAGCTGCGAGGGCGCCTGAGTACAGCTGTAAGGGGGTCCTGGTACAGTTGCGAGAGGGTCTTGTTACAGCTGAGAGTGGATCTGGGTACAGCTGCGAAGGGGCCTGGGTACAGCTGCAGGGGGTCTGGGTACAGCTGCAGGGGGTCTGGGTACAGCTGCGAGAGGGTCTTGTTACAGCTGCGAGGGGATCTAGTTACAGCTGAGAGTGGTTCTGGGTACAGCTGCGAGGGGGCCTGGGTACAGCTGTAAAGGGGTCCTGGTACAGCTGCGAGGGGGTCCTGGTACAGCTGCGAGTGGATTTGGGCACAGCTGCAAGGGGGTCTTGTTACAGCTGCGAGGGGGTCCTGGTACAGCTGTAAAGGGGTCTGGGTACAGCTGCGAGAGGGTCTTGTTAGAGTAGAGCTGCGAGGGGGTCCCGGTACAGCTGCGAGGGCGCCTGAGTACAGCTGTAAGGGGGTCCTGGTACAGTTGCGAGAGGGTCTTGTTACAGCTGAGAGTGGATCTGGGTACAGCTGCGAAGGGGCCTGGGTACAGCTGCAGGGGGTCTGGGTACAGCTGCAGGGGGTCTGGGTACAGCTGCGAGAGGGTCTTGTTACAGCTGCGAGGGGATCTAGTTACAGCTGAGAGTGGTTCTGGGTACAGCTGCGAGGGGGCCTGGGTACAGCTGTAAAGGGGTCCTGGTACAGCTGCGAGGGGGTCCTGGTACAGCTGCGAGTGGATTTGGGCACAGCTGCAAGGGGGTCTTGTTACAGCTGCGAGGGGGTCCTGGTACAGCTGTAAAGGGGTCTGGGTACAGCTGCGAGGGGATCTAGTTACAGCTGCGAGTGGATCTGGGTAAAGCTGCGAGGGGGTTCTGGTACAGCTGCGAGCGGGTCCGGGTACAGCTGTAAAGGGGTCCGGGTACAGCTGCGAGTGGATCTGGGTACAGCTGTAAGGGGGTCCGGGTACAGCTGCGAGTGGATTTGGGCACAGCTGCAAGGGGGTCTTGTTACAGCTGCGAGGGGGTTCTGGTACAGCTGTAAGGGGGTCCTGGTACAGCTGTAAAGGGGTCCGGGTACAGCTGCGAGTGGATCTGGGTACAGGTGTAAGGGGGTCCGGGTACAGCTGCGAGTGGATTTGGGCACAGCTGCAAGGGGGTCTTGTTACAGCTGCGAGGGGGTCCTGGTACAGCTGTAAGGGGGTCCTGGTACAGCTGTAAGGGGATCTGGGTACAGCTGTGAGGGGGTCCTGGTACAGCTGTGAGGGGGTCCTGGTACAGCTGCAGTGGGTTCTATGACGAGGCGACGGGCCTCGTCATAGAAAGGATCGTGTAGGCGACTCTCACAAGTGAAACAATGGGTGTATTTATAGTGCTGACGTGCTGTTACAGCGTACGGCACTCAGGAAGCTCCACGGGGCAACGAGCTCCACGGGGCAACGAGCAACTCCTCCACTGGAGATCGTTGCTGAAACACCACAGAGAAACGTTATTTTTGGGGCAACATCAATCTCCCCGATCGCACACTCAGCTGAACATTAGAGCGCTTTCGTTCCGTCGTGAACGCAATTGATCCTCTGAGCTGCAGGTCAGGGAACGGTGGCCCGCACACACACACACACACACACACACACACACACACACACAGACACACACACGCACACACACACACACACACACACAATCCTGGCAGGATGTGTGGTCACTGTTCCACAGGAGAGGTTGAGACAAGAGCCCATCTTCCTCCTAAAATGTCAAACAGCCGATGAGATATGGAACATTTATTTTTTGACGAATTCAAACCCTGAAATTCCAGATTTCAGAGAATTTAATAACCTCTCATGCATATCTCGCTGCTTAATAGGTTTAAATAGTCCTCGAACTACACACCTTCAAATACAAGTGTAGTAATATTGTGGAGATATATAAGGAGAGAGAGAAAGAGAGCGAGAGAGATGTCTATACATAACAATTGCAATGTTGTGTAAATGTTTACTTGGTTTTAAATGTGTGTTTTATTTGGATTCTCGTGTCGTCGTTCGGTGGCAAATAAAAGATTAAGCTGGCTGATTAATTTCACTCCAATAAAAGTGCAAAGAAATTCTTGCAATATTGCTGCTAATATGAGAGAAATCCATCAGCTAGTCATTTGCAAATAAGATGAATCCCAAGAACACTGGACTGAGGATTTATTTGACGGTTTTAACTTCAATTAAATTCAAAATATCAACAATTAGCTCATAGTACGTGTTCTCACCACACGGTGGGTTACTGTTTTGAATAAACGAGGGCAGTAATAAATGAAATTGATGATTAAAAAGCTCATGGGTTGCAGTTGCAGGGTGAGAAGGAGCCTCTGCTGCCACTCCGCTCCTGATTTACAAACTAATACTTCCTGCGTAAACAAACAGGCTGATGGATGCAGCCACGCTGAGACTGAGGCATTAAGGTTTCATGAGGTGTCTCCAACTGCTTCCCCTCGTTACAGACGCAGCCCAGGAACACAACGCGGGGATAGAAAACAAACAAAAAGGCCCGACTGGCTGCTGACACACACACACGCACACACACACACACACACACACACACACACACACACACACACACGCGCACACACACACACACACAGATTTGTTGTATGTATTGAGCATCCTTCATTCCTGTTATTTTTGTGTCTTGCTACTGTGACAAACACATGTTCCCTTGAGGATGAATAAAGTATCTATCTACACACACAGACACACACACACACACACACACACACACACACACACACACACACATCACAGCGTGTGGTGATATTGGTGAGAGGGCAATTTACAGGCAAATCAAGCAAATATTGGGGGAGAGGAGAGGAGGTTCTGCAAAATGGTGCTACTGTAACAACACAGATGTGTGTGTGTGTGTGTGTGTGTGTGTGTGTGTGTGTGTGTGTGTGTGTGTGTGTGTGTGTGTGTGTGTGTGTGTGCGGGGGCTGCCGGTAAACGTGGGCTTCATCTCATGGTGAATGTTGGAGAGACGTTGAACTCATGTCAACACGTTTTTGGAGGTGAAGATGGAGGGGTGAGGAAGGGGTGATGGTGTGGAGGCGGAGGAGGGGGGGGGGGGGGGGATCGCAAGAGTGACGCGTGGGCTACTTTTACAAGGGTACAGTACGTTCTGTGTGTAGGTACATGGCACCTGCTCATTTCAGCACCGTGGACAGCGTCATGTGCTCATTTCAGCACCGTGGACAGCGTCATGTGCTCATTTCAGCACCTTAGGACAGCGTCATGTGCTCATTTCAGCACCGTGGACAGTGTCATGTGCTCATTTCAGCACCGTGGACAGCGTCATGTGCTCATTTCAGCACCGTGGACAGCGTCATGTGCTCATTTCAGCACCTTAGGACAGCGTCATGTGCTCATTTCAGCACCGTGGACAGTGTCATGTGCTCATTTCAGCACCGTGGACAGCGTCATGTGCTCATTTCAGAACCGTGGACAGCGCCATGTGTTCATTTCAGCAACATAGAACAGCATCATGTGCTCATTTCAGCGCTGTGGACAGCGTCATGTGCTCATTTCAGCACCGTGGACAGCGTCATGTGCTCATTTCAGCACCTTAGGACAGCATCATGTGCTCATTTCAGCACCGTGGACAACGTCATGTGCTCATTTCAGCACCGTGGACAGCGTCATGTGCTCATTTCAGCACCATGGACAGCGTCATGTGCTCATTTCAGCACCGTGGACAGCGTCATGTGCTCATTTCAGCAACATAGAACAGCGTCATGTGCTCATTTCAGCACCGTGGACAACGTCATGTGCTCATTTCAGCACCGTGGACAGCGTCATGTGCTCATTTCAGCACCGTGGACAGCGCCATGTGTTCATTTCAGCAACATAGAACAGCATCATGTGCTCATTTCAGCGCCGTGGACAGCGTCATGTGCTCATTTCAGCACCGTGGACAGCGTCATGTGCTCATTTCAGAACCGTGGACAGCGTCATGTGCTCATTTCAGCACCTTAGGACAACATCATGTGCTCATTTCAGCACCGTGGACAGCGTCATGTGCTCATTTCAGCACCGTGGACAGCGTCATGTGCTCATTTCAGCACCGTGGACAGCGTCATGTGCTCATTTCAGCACCGTGGACAGCGTCATGTGCTCATTTCAGCACCGTGGACAGCGTCATGTGCTCATTTCAGCACCGTGGACAGCGTCATGTGCTCATTTCAGCACCGTGGACAGCGTCATGTGCTCATTTCAGCACCGTGGACAGCGTCATGTGCTCATTTCAGCGCTGTGGACAGCGTCATGTGCTCATTTCAGCACCGCGGACAGCGTCATGTGCTCATTTCAGCACCGTGGACAGCGTCATGTGCTCATTTCAGCACCGTGGACAGCGTCATGTGCTCATTTCAGCACCGTGGACAGCGTCATGTGTTCATTTCAGCAACATAGAACAGCGTCATGTGCTCATTTCAGCACCTTAGGACAGCATCATGTGCTCATTTCAGCACCGTGGACAGCATCATGTGCTCATTTCAGCACCGTGGACAGCATCATGTGCTCATTTCAGCACCGTGGACAGCGTCATGTGCTCATTTCAGCACCGTGGACAGCGTCATGTGCTCATTTCAGCGCTGTGGACAGCGTCATGTGCTCATTTCAGCACCGCGGACAGCGTCATGTGCTCATTTCAGCACCGTGGACAGCGTCATGTGCTCATTTCAGCACCGTGGACAGCGTCATGTGCTCATTTCAGCACCGTGGACAGCGTCATGTGTTCATTTCAGCAACATAGAACAGCGTCATGTGCTCATTTCAGCACCTTAGGACAGCATCATGTGCTCATTTCAGCACCGTGGACAGCATCATGTGCTCATTTCAGCACCGTGGACAGCGTCATGTGCTCATTTCAGCACCGTGGACAGCGCCATGTGTTCATTTCAGCAACATAGAACAGCAACATGTGCTCATTTCAGCGCTGTGGACAGCGTCATGTGCTCATTTCAGCACCATGGACAGCGTCATGTGCTCATTTCAGCACCATGGACAGTGTCATGTGCTCATTTCAGCACCGTGGACAGCGTCATGTGCTCATTTCAGCACCGTGGACAGCGTCATGTGCTCATTTCAGCACCGTGGACAGCGTCATGTGCTCATTTCAGCACCATGGACAGCGTCATGTGCTCATTTCGGCACCGTGGACAGCGTCATGTGCTCATTTCAGCACCGTGGACAGCGTCACTCCGCAATCGGCTGACTGACTGATGCGGAGGCTGCTGCGCCGAACTGTTGCTTTCCTCCCTCCCTCCCTCCCTCCCTCTCTCCCTCCCTCCCTCTCTCCCTCAGACACACACAGAAACTACCTCCCTCCCCTGTTTGAAACCCACCAAATGCATTTGCGCTTGAAAAAAAAAAAAAAAGGAGAGAGAAAATAGAAAACACCTGCAGTGCTTCTATGACGGATAAATGGAGGCGCGCGGGAGGAAAATACAGTCGATGTTGTTCTGGTGGAGGCTCTCATCCTGCAGTGTTTATGAAACCACCGTGATAGATTCTAATGCCTCCAAACAACGTGTTTAAGTGTGTGCGCGTGTGCGCGTGCGTGTGCGTGTGTGCGCGCAAGCGAGCCAGCGTGAGTAGCCCTGCAAGTAACAAAGCTGTAGAGCATCTGGACATGACTCACTGCCCTGATGAAAAGCTCCTCTACAGGATCAACTCACTGTCTTTGTGTGTGTCGTGGGTTCAGTTGAGATCCACCGTGTGGCGTCATAGGTGTGTTTTTGTTGTTTCACTAATTCAATCAGCTCACTTTGACACCATGGAGGCTCATCTGGGTGGATGAAGACTCATAAAGCCGTCCTCCTCCTCCTCCTCCTCCTCCTCCTCCTCCTCCTCCTCTGGGGTCAGAGTGCACGCGCTGCAGCAGCATCGGGGCAGTGTTTCCGTCTACAGGTAGAGACTCCACGCTCCTCGCCTCCTACACCTGTTGGAGGGGGACGCAGTCACGATGCCCCCTCGTGGTTTCAACACGAATCGCGTTTTTTTTTCTTCTCTCACTCCCTCCCTCCTTCCCTCCCTCCCTTTTAGATATGCTCATAAAAAGAAAAAGAGCTAAAGATGCTACACTGACGCATATTTTTTGTGTGTTTTTGTCTGTATAACAGCTCCGCACCGGCAGCTGGAGTCTGATCCAAAGCACCGCCCGCGGCTGTGTACAGACTGCGATAGCATCTCTAAGGTGGTGTATCATCCCACGCAATTTCCCCCCGTTCTATGCAGTCACTGCCCGTGTACACCAGCCATTAGAAGTGGAGCTGTGTTGCCTTTTTTTCCCTCCTCCTCATTGGCTGTAATGGGCATAATAACGGGGAGGAAACCCGGATGGATGAGCCTCTGTGTGCGGGAGACGACGAGCGACCATCGGGGTGTTTCTCCTGCGAACAATATCATCCAGATCTGACCGTACGAAGCTGTGTGATTGAAGTCAATTAAAACACACACACACACACACACACACACACACACACACACACACACACACACACACACACACACACACACACACACACAGGGAAAGCAGACGTCAATAGAAATGGGAATAAAAGCTGCAATTGACTCACCAACTCCGATTTTCTCCTCCTCTGTTGGTATCCACATATTTGGTTATTTCCCCTCCAGAGAGACGAACATTATGTCGACACCGCGAGACGCTGCTGGAGGAAAAGATGCGAGCTGAAGGCTACAGATTCTCCTGGCTGCTCGTACATGGGACTACATGTCTCGACCGGATCCTGGAGCCTGGCGTGTGCGTGTGTGTTTGCAATAAGGGTGGAGGAGGAGGAGGAGGAGGAGGGGGAGGAGGAGGAGGAGGAGGAGGAAGGAAGGACCATCAAAGCCTCGATATCTCCGCTCTATTATGTCCCCGGCGTGTGTCTCCACAGTCTGATGCAGTCTCCGTGTCCACCTTAATGCAACGCACACACGCACAGGCGCGCGCAAGCAAAGCGGGCACGCACGCACGCACGCACGCACGCACACGGTGAGCGGTTTTTCGAGTCTCCTCCAAAAAAAAAGGTGTTATTGCAGAACGAAAATGTTTTTTTTTCTGTCAAAGCTTGTTCTTTTAAATCTCTCTCTCTCTCTCTCTCTCTCTCTCTCTCTCTCTCTCTCTCTCTCTCTCTCTCTCTCTCTCTCTCTCTCTTTTTGGAAACCTCTCTATTCCTTCAATCCAGCCAATCGCGCGGCGGCTGAATCCAACGCAGGCGCGCGGCCGCCGCTCAGCTGCTGGGGGGCGTGCACGTCGTCGCTGCTCGGTCGGTCGGTCGGTCGGTCGGTCGGTGATCAGGAGGCGAGAGGTCGCGCGGCGTCGTCCCGGTGGTCGAGCCGTCGAGCCCGCGCGAGCAGAAAAACCCCGAGAAACCTGCAACGACGATACACCGCGAGATGCGCCATCTTCACGCGTCACGTGACGCGCTCCGTCAACACCGAGGTGGCGAGCGGCGAATATATGAGCTCTCTCTCTCTCTCTCTCTCTCTCTCTCTCTCTCTCTCTCTCTGCGTGAAAGTTGCATCCATCACACACACACACACACACACACACACACACACACACACACACACACACACACACACACACACACACTGCGCTTTCCCTCGCTGGCTGGCAGCGTGCCGCCTTTGATTGTGAATGCGTTGCTTTTGAAAAACACATTTAAAAAATTTGGGTGAGGGGGATGGAGAGTGGGGAGGGGGGCAAGAGGGTGGGGGGCGGGGGGGGGGGGGGGGCGCATGAAGTAGCTCCCGGTGTCCCGGCCCATGTACGGGAAGCACCTCCTGGTTGGTTGAGTCATTTCAAAAAGACACAGGAGCCACTACACACCAGCGGTGCTTTGTCATAGTGCAGTCATGCTCCTAAAGGCCACACACACACACACACACACACACACACACACACACACACATACACACACACACACACACACACACACACACACACACACACACACACACCAAATGGATTCAATACAGCTGAGGGTTTCCCGTCAGGTCGCATTCTAGATGTGTCATCATTTGTTGCTGTTGTGGGTTAATTAACTGCAGGTGTGCGTGGACGTGACGTCACGAGGGGCTTGAGTCGTGGCAGCAGCAGTGAGGATGCTCCTCCTGCCATTTAATCTGTAGATGCCACTGATGTATCATCAGAGGTGAGTTCAGGACCCGCAGCGTGTGTGTGTGTGTGTGTGTGTATAGATACATACATATATATATATATATATATATATATATATATATATATATATATATATATATATATACATATATACATATATATATATATATATATATATATATATATATATATATATATATATATATATATATATTTAAAGTCTCCATCTCCATCATGCTGGGAATAAAAGTCTGCTGGTGAAGCTGAGCTTATTTATTCACTTAATAATCTTTTCATGGCTTAAAAAAAACTATATAAAACACTAAAACACTGCAATGGGCCTAGAAACCTCAAAGAACCCGTCAGCCACACATGTGAGCGCCGGATCACCACGACGTGAGTCACCGTGTGTGTGTGTGTGTGTGTGTGTGTGTGTGTGTGTGTGTGTGTGTGTGACGATCACAGACGAGCATCACGTCGCTGTGAAGCTGCTGAAGCTGCTGAAGCTGCAGGGTGAAGAGCCAACTCCCTCCTGATGACCTCGTACCTGTGAAGGTTCAACCTGGACGTGTTGAAACCATCAGCGTGCTGGAGGAGGAGGAGGAGGAGGAGGAGGAGGAGGAGGAGGAGGAGGAGGAGGAAGAGGAGGAGCACGAGGTGATCAACCAGGTGAGGACGTGTAGTTTCGTCTCTGAAATCCTCCTGATCACGCAGTAAACCAGCGTCCTGTTCGGACGGGGCAATCAGGAGCGAAGGGGAGAGGAAACACGGGAGCGATTTGGTGAATATTGAGCGTCCGGTGACTTTGATGTAGTGTGGGAGGGAGGGAGGGATCCAGCAGGATGATTTCTCTCCATCCCGGCGACGGCGTGACTGACTCCCATCTGTCTCTGACTTCAAGTGGAACACTGTGGGCGGTGTTCCAATCACACACATAAAGCTGGAGGAGTGCGGGGCGTTGTGAAGGATAAATATGCATCCCGGCTAATAAACATTGGAGGGAAAGAGGGGAGTAGTAAAAGGGGTCTAGTATTGTGCGTGCACGGACGTGCACGCACAATACTAGACCCCTTTTACTACGGCGAGGGATCAGAAGCTTCCAGTGTTTCTCGCTGCAGAGACGCCTTCATGTGAGGAAGATTTAAAAAGTGCTCCTCTTTTGTTTTATTCATTTCTCTCATTGTCTGACGGCGTGTTTGCACTCGGCCTCGTTCAGCTCTGAGGACGAGGCGCTCTGGTCCACGGCGTGCACCTCACACAGCGAGGAGCTGCGATGTGTCTCCACACTCCCAGAGCTCCAGCAGGCAATAAGAGGCAGCCGAGGAGGCAATGAGAAGCTCATCCATCACACCGCCTTCACACAAACACGCTCTCGTTTCCTCCTCAGGATCACATGTACACGCTTCCTGCTCCCCGTGCGAATAACCGACTGATTTCATTTTCTCAATTTAGAAAAATACCCCCCTCAAAAAAACACATTTGATCCTTCTTAACACACTATTCGAATGCGCGCCAGCTATTATCAAGCCATTGAAAACTGTGGAACCACCTCCTCCACCTCCTTTTCCCCTGTGTTTGAGTCGTCGTAGGAACACCAAATTAATTCCAATAGTTGTGTTTATTGTCTGTATTTGTTTAGCAAAGTCTTGGGAAAAAAATGTATATCTGCAAAAGAAAGATATTTTGATGGTAACTATGAACATCCAGCTTGATATCAGCCAGATTCCCCCAAAAAAGCCTCCTGGAGCGTCAATAAGACACCTTTATGGAAAGATTAGGACCTAAAAGTCAAAATAAAACAAAGTCTTGTCCTGTTAGGAAGGAGTTTCAGTCAAGAAACTGTGTTGTTCGGTTCAAAAATGGAAAAATTACGTTTTTTTATGCAAAAAGATGGTGTGAATGGGGCATGCTGGGACTTAAAATGGGCCCGTGAGGATTTTCGTGCAGTTTCCAGAAGGTTTTAAACAAGGGGGAGAATTTAGAGGCGAATCCCTGCACGCATGAGGAGCTTAAACACTTTGAAGGTGAAACTACTCACACACATGCAGGTAATGTGGAGCAGAAGGATGCACGGGGTCAACTGGAGATCTAGTTTCCTGTTTCCTGCCGCCTGGACAGCTGATCCCATCTCACTGGTTGTGATCTCCAAGAAGGAACTTCACTGATGGAGTTCAGTCTTTCCTCTTCTGGCTCAGATGAACAGCAGCTTTTAATTTGCAGGAGATGTTTTGTATGAACCGAGGCAGAGCCACAAACACTGCTGCGTGTCGTTCTCTGGTTGTTGCAGACAACAGGACGGTGGCCGGAGAGAGAGAGAGAGAAGAAAACACACTTTATTCTCCTATAAGAAACACACTTTTCCTTCAGATCCGGTTCCACACGAGGGTTTAAAAATAAGACGGATCAAATTCGCCAAATGCTTCTATTTCCGTACGAGTGTGAGGACGTACACCAGCGCGTCATCTCCATACAAGTGGATATCATGTGCAGCGACGCACTCGTGACCTCTGGTTGTTTAGAGGTCGTCCTTTAAACGCGTTCCGGCGGGTCGATTCCTCTCTCTCCGCCTCCAACGCGCCCTGAAGCGAAACATTGAACCTCCTGAAACGTTGAAGGGTTGAACGCAGAGGACTCAACCTGCTGTACGGTGAGCCGTGTGCCTTTGTGAAGCTACGCTTGAGTTCTCCTGTGTTCCATCAGTGAATATCTACCTGAAGGAACCTGCAGGAGCTCCTGAAGGAACCTCCAGGAGCTCCTGAAGGAACCTGCAGCAGCTCCTGAAGGAACCTGCAGCAGCTCCTGAAGGAACCTGCAGGAGCTCCTGAAGGAACCTGCAGGAGCTCCTGAAGGAACCTGCAGCAGCTCCTGAAGGAACCTGCAGGAGCTCCTGAAGGAACCTGCAGCAGCTCCTGAAGGAACCTGCAGCAGCTCCTGAAGGAACCTGCAGGAGCTCCTGAAGGAACCTCTAGGAGCTCCTGAAGGAACCTGCAGGAGCTCCTGAAGGAACCTGCAGGAGCTCCTGAAGGAACCTGCAGGAGCTCCTGGCCTGCAGGAACCCGAGGAAACGGCCTCTGCTGGTGTGACGTGGTTATGACGCTCACTTCCAGGTACATCCAGGAGCAGTTCTTGGTTTCTAGAACATGTTCACATACTTTAACATAAAATAAAACCCATTATTTTCCCCCATACTGTCCGTCTGACTAAAGCGCTGCGTTTTAGTGCATTTTAACGGGCTTATAGGATCGAGCGTTTCAATACTTTCAGTGTTTAAAGCACTTATTAATAACCCGAAAGTCATTTCTTTACAGCGTGGAAGCTTTGTGACTTCAGTGCTGGTTGATTTATGATTCATATTGTACTAAATGTACTTTAGAGTAACGTTCCTGATGGAAAGACCTTCAACTCCTCACAAATGTGTGAAAACTTGTTTTTTTTCTGTTGGAGAAAGAAAATGTGACGTTTATCTTTCTCTTTCAAGAAAAAACCCCAGATACAGTTACATCATAATACTGCAAATACATAAATATGTAAATACTCTTGGTGGTCCGTGGGCTAGAACGTCGTTGTGTTACTTCCACAGTGACATGAAAGACTTTTATTTCACTGAAGATCTTCAAGATCGCAACAGAATTCCTCAGAAGAAACACACACGGCTCATTTTCCGTCTTTATTTATAGTAAAAATACTTTAGATACATACAAGCTGTACAAGAAACTCAACATCAAGGTCTTTTCATGGAAAAAAAGAAGGAAAACCGGTCAAATGAAGGCAAGAAATAAAAACCAGAAAAATCCAAACGTGTTCAAAAAGCTGTGCAAGTGAAAGTCGTTTGTTCTTCACGGAGCGCCGGAAGCTTCCTGTCGCTTTGAAGGAAAAGATTCCACTTCCCCGACGTTGTTTATTCACGACGTTCGATGCGAACTCTCAAAACTCTCTCGCACACGCACACACACACGCACACACACACACACACATACACGCACACACACACACACACACACACACATATACACACACACACGCACAATGCTGCAGTCTGATTATTTTCTTTATTTTCTTTTTTTAAAGACTCATCAAAAGGACCGAATCCTTTTGCACGGCTCCACAACGCCTCGTAAAACGTGTGTGTGTGTGTGTGTGTGTGTGTGTGTGTGTGTGTGTGTGTGTCGGCGGTAAGCAGCTGAGTCAGTACTTCCTGTTTCAATGTTTCTTCAGCGATCAACGACTTCACTTCTCTCACAGGAACCGAACCGGGAGGAGACGCTGGAAAATGGCACTGCTGTGTGTGTGTGTGTGTGTGTGTGTGTGTGTGTGTGTGTGTGTGTGTGTGTGTGTGTGTGTGTGTGTGTGTGTGTGTATGTGTTTGTGGCGTTTTTTGGTCATCGGTTTTAAAAGTAAAACCTGAAGGCGGCTCTGACGCATTTGTGCATTAAATTAGACGCCTGATTCAAAACCTTGTTACTTATTAGTGATTGTTACAGGGGCGATAGAGAGAGAGAGAGAGAGAGAGAGAGAGAGAGAGAGAGAGAGAGAGAGAGAGAGAGAGAGAGAGAGAGAGAGAGAGAGAGAGATCCGTCTCCACACAGATGCATCCTGGGAGTTCCCTAACAATCACTAACTGATCAGCGTCTTTACAAAGTGAGTCGATACCAAATGAAGAAGCTCGTTTGTGAAAGAATATGAAACAATTTCTCATCGTCCACTTTTTTTCTTTTTATAAAACTAAAGAGTTTTTGTTTTCAGTCAAATTTATGTGCAAATCTCTGTGAGGAGGCTCTTCCTCGGTGTCGCCGCTCGGCGTGCAGACGCCCACCGCCTCCGCCGGGCAACTTATCTCCACCTCATCAGATGATGATGACGATGATGATGGCCTCTTCCTCCTTCCTCCCCTCGCCGTCCCTGCAGAGGGCTCGGTCCTCGCGCCCCGGCCGCCGGCGGCTCCTCACTCGTTCAGGGACAAGATGATGTCATCCTCAAGGTCAGAGTTGTCGGAGCTGTCTGTTTGTGCGACAGAAAAACACGGATTCAGAAAAGCAGGAGATGGGAGGAAGAGGAGGAGGGGGGGGGTCACTTCACTTCATCCGTCTTTTTTCATGAAATTGAAGCGTCCCCTGTCGCTCTCCAACCAAGACAGCAGATTTCACATCCCGCTGGGAAAAGACGACGTTTTCCTCGCAGTGACCAGACGAGCGTGAACACACAGAACATCCACCATGTTGCATCAAACAACAATGACAACCTCTCTTATCTTTAGTGGAATGCAGCTTTAACACATGAAGCATAGACTTCTATACAACCAGAGGAGTCGCCCCTCTACTTTCTGGCTCTTTAAAAATGACACTTTGTTTGCCGGTGACAACCTTCAGTTCCAAAAAGTGAAGCTGCATTCTCTCTCCTGACCACCAGGGGGCGACTCCTCTGGTTGTATAGAAGTCTATGCTTCATGTGTTAAAGCTGCATTCTCTCTCCTGACCACCAAGGGGCGACTCCTCTGGTTGTATAGAAGTCTATGCTTCATGTGTTAAAGCTGCATTCTCTCTCCTGACCACCAGGGGGCGACTCCTCTGGTTGTATAGAAGTCTATGCTTCATGTGTTAAAGCAGCATTCTCTCTACTGACCACCAGGGGGCGACTCCTCTGGTTGTATAGAAGTCTATGCTTCATGTGTTAAAGCTGCATTCTCTCTCCTGACCACCAGGGGGCGACTCCTCTGGTTGTATAGAAGTCTATGCTTCATGTGTTAAAGCTGCATTCTCTCTCCTGACCACCAAGGGGCGACTCCTCTGGTTGTATAGAAGTCTATGCTTCATGTGTTAAAGCTGCATTCTCTCTCCTGACCACCAGGGGGGCGACTCCTCTGGTTGTATAGAAGTCTATGCTTCATGTGTTAAAGCTGCATTCTCTCTCCTGACCACCAGGGGGCGACTCCTCTGGTTGTATAGAAGTCTATGCTTCATGTGTTAAAGCTGCATTCTCTCTCCTGACCACCAAGGGGCGACTCCTCTGGTTGTATAGAAGTCTATGCTTCATGTGTTAAAGCTGCATTCTCTCTCCTGACCACCAGGGGGCGACTCCTCTGGTTGTATAGAAGTCTATGCTTCATGTGTTAAAGCAGCATTCTCTCTACTGACCACCAGGGGGCGACTCCTCTGGTTGTATAGAAGTCTATGCTTCATGTGTTAAAGCTGCATTCTCTCTCCTGACCACCAGGGGGCGACTCCTCTGGTTGTATAGAAGTCTATGCTTCATGTGTTAAAGCTGCATTCTCTCTCCTGACCACCAAGGGGCGACTCCTCTGGTTGTATAGAAGTCTATGCTTCATGTGTTAAAGCTGCATTCTCTCTCCTGACCACCAGGGGGGCGACTCCTCTGGTTGTATAGAAGTCTATGCTTCATGTGTTAAAGCAGCATTCTCTCTACTGACCACCAGGGGGCGACTCCTCTGGTTGTATAGAAGTCTATGCTTCATGTGTTAAAGCTGCATTCTCTCTCCTGACCACCAGGGGGCGACTCCTCTGGTTGTATAGAAGTCTATGCTTCATGTGTTAAAGCTGCATTCTCTCTCCTGACCACCAGGGGGCGACTCCTCTGGTTGTATAGAAGTCTATGCTTCATGTGTTAAAGCTGCATTCTCTCTCCTGACCACCAGGGGGCGACTCCTCTGGTTGTATAGAAGTCTATGCTTCATGTGTTAAAGCTGCATTCTCTCTCCTGACCACCAGGGGGCGACTCCTCTGGTTGTATAGAAGTCTATGCTTCATGTGTTAAAGCTGCATTCTCTACTATCAGAATAAACACAATGAAAACAGTTTTCAACCTTTTTAAAAGCGTTACAAAACATCTAGTTGACAACTAAAACGACGACAAAGCTGCAGACGCAAAAACAGGAGCGAGACTACAAATCCCACAATGCACCAGCGAGGCGAACCCTCACCGTAGAGAAGCGCCTGATCCAGTTCCACGTCGTCGTTGTCGGAGTCGTCCTCGTCCTCGTCGGCGTCGCCGCTGCCGCCGAGGAGCCGCGACACCTCGTCGTCGGAGGGAGACAGCTCGTCGTTGCCGTCGTCCTCCTCTTCGTCGTCCTCGTCTCCGTTCTCCAGCTCGGCGATGAGGGGATCCGTGTCGTCCACGTCGTCGTCCGAATCCTCGTCGTCGTCGTCGTCCTCCTGATCGTCGTCCTCCTACAAAAAGGACAAAGAAGAAGAAGAAGAAGAAGAAGAAGAAGAAAGAAAAAGCGGTAAATTACAAATGGCCGCCGCGGCCACCGTGCCATATCCAATAAATCTTGAACTGATTCGGGACCTGATCCTCTTCGTCCTCCTCCTCTTCCTCCGCGAGCCTCTGCCGGCCGACTTCGTACAGCCTGCACACCGTGTCGGTGTTCACAGAGTCTTGGTTCTACGGGAGGAAAGAAAAAGTTTAATTAATTGATAAAACAAATAAAAGAATTGTCACAAACTTCTGCCGAAATGTCGCTGGCGCTCAAGTAAAGAGACACGATGAGAAGTTACCTCGATCACAGCAAGGTAACAGTCTTTGGTATCAGTGCAAAGGTCAAATATATTCCTCTTGACATCAATAGTGGCTGAGAAGAGAGCAAAGAACATTAGAATAAATAACAAAATACTATTTAGTCAACAAACACCATTAAAAACAGGGTTCAAACACATTGTGACCGAAGGATTTCCATGACTTTAAACCAAATTTCCACAACTTTTACCCACATTTCCATTAATTAAAACCAAATTTCCATGAGTTTTGCCCAAATGTTCATGAGCAAACATTGTGTGAAATGTGTGTGTGAACAGTATAAAGTGATAAAATGTAGTATTTAAACTAACAATGAGGATTCAAAGCATACAGTAAACCTTAAATAACACAAATGAATGAGAGACAATAGTTTATTAAAAGAATAAACATTTATATAGATGCCTGTATGTGTGCTGCTGATATTTTGAGCCTCTTTCTTTTAAAAGCAGATTCATTATTTATACTCAGCGTGAATGAACGGCATGAACACATGAATATAACACGTTTCCAGGGGGTTTCCAGGTTTTCCATGACCTGTTAAACCCCTCAAATCCTGGTGGAAGACCTGGAGCAGAAGGTGATGTGATTGGACTAAAACAAAAGGAGGCGCGGCCTCACCGATGGGTTTGTATCCTGTGGCGTTGAAAGTCCTGAACGACGAACCGAAGGGGCTCTTCATCTGCATCTCCATCATGTCGTCTTCGTCGTCGGCCTGCAGCATGGCTGCAGAAGCCGAAAAGAGTGAGAGAGAGAGAGAGAGAGTGAGAGAGAGAGAGTGAGAGGGTGAATACAAGATTAATAATTTAAAAAACGCAGAGGTTACGGAGACATTACGACGCGCCGATGGCTCTTCCTGTGAGGCGGCGTGAACCAGCTGGTTCTCTCTGTTGCAGGTCCAACGCTGAGCCTTCTGCCCATATGGCTCTGAGTGACGGTGCACACACACACACACACACACACACACACACACACACACACTCTCTCTCTACGGGCTCCGTTCACACCTCTCCTCAAACACACACATGCACACGTTGCTTGATAAACCTCCTCCCTCCGTCTTTACCTCAAACACACCTTTTTCACACACTCTCGCCGACCGTGGAGCGAGGCCGCAGGCGTGATGCCAATTTACCCATCATGCAGCGGGGCTTTCGTGCATTTACCTCCGTAGATGACGGTGCCGTTGTTGTTGAAGACGATCCGGCACTGGTCCAGCGCCGGCACCGTGTGGAGGAGGTGGAAGGTCCGCAGATCCCACTGAACCTCCGGCTAAGGAGCTCGACAGCGTTCCTCATTTCATGTCAACGACAATCTGCTTTCAGGTTTTTAATCGCGCGGCAATTAAAACCGTCCGCTGGGTTATGAAATCAATTTTCAGTGCAATAAATATTTAATGTTCAAGCTGTGAAGTTAAAGCTCTTCCCATCATCGGAGCGACGACGACTTTAAACACCGACACCATCTTTTGTACCAGTGAGAAAGCAGCTTTAACACATGAAGCATAGACTTCTATACAACCAGAGGAGTCGTCCCCTGGTGGTCAGGAGAGAGAATGCAGCTTTAACGCTTGACGCATAGACTTCTATACAACCAGAGGAGTCGCCCCCTGGTGGTCAGGAGAGAGAATGCAGCTTTAACGCTTGACGCATAGACTTCTATACAACCAGAGGAGTCGCCCCCTGGTGGTCAGGAGAGAGAATGCAGCTTCAACACATGAAGCATAGACTTCTATACAACCAGAGGAGTCGCCCCCTGGTGGTCAGGAGAGAGAATGCAGCTTTAAGACATGAAGCATAGACTTCTATACAACCAGAGGAGTCACCCCCTGGTGGTCAGGAGAGTGAATGCAGCTTCAACACATGAAGCATAGACTTCTATACAACCACAGGAGTCGCCCCCTGGTGGTCAGGAGAGAGAAGGCAGCTTTAACACATGAAGCATAGACTTCTATACAACCAGAGGAGTCGTCCCCTGGTGGTCAGGAGAGAGAATGCAGCTTTAACACATGAAGCATAGACTTCTATACAACCAGAGGAGTCGCCCCCTGGTGGTCAGGAGAGAGAATGCAGCTTTAAGACACTTGAACGTTGGTCTGAATAGCGCAGGAAACGACATGACACGTTCCGGCTTCAAACCTGCAACCTGATGCAGTGGGACATCCTGGTATTTTTGGCCTACATGCATTAAACTATCAGGAGCTTTAGCTCGTCCAGCGTTCTGCGTTCTTGTTAACTGGCGTCTGTAAGTCTCAAGGATACGATCTCCGTGTTCACGATGACCTCCAGGCCGTTGGGGTGGAACACGCCGCTGATGTTCATGTTGAACTTGTCGAACTTGTGGATGGCCTGAGCCGTGCGCACGTCCCACAGCACGCCGTCGTTCAGCACCAGGTCGTCCGTCGGGTTGAAGGTGGCACAGTTCCTCTTGTAGTTGTTGGCCAGGTCGGGGTTGTTTAAGGTCAGCGTCACCTGACCCGTCTGGATGTCATAAATCTGGCGAAGAGACGAGCGGAAACCGTCAGCGTCGAACCCCCTGGAGGGGATTTTTGCTGTATTCGAGTCTGAAAAAAAATGGCCGCCATACGTACCCGCGCTATGTGCTCCTTCGTCCCGATGACGCGATCTTGCGAGAGCTTACTGAACTCCACGTAGTGGTCGCCCAGGAAAGAATGCCTGAGGAGCCACATTTCAACGTTTCATCAACAGAAAACAAAAGAACGTGGAGTTTCCTTTGAATGAAACGTTTTGTCGTTACAGAACACGGTTTCCATGACTTTAAACCACATTTCCATGACTTTTAAACCAAATTTCCATGACTTTTACCCACATTACCATGACTTTTACCCACATTACCATGACTTTTACCCACATTACCATGACTTTTACCCACATTACCATGACTTTTACCCACATTACTATGACTTTTACCCACATTACCATGACTTTTACCCACATTACTATGACTTTTACCCACATTACCATGACTTTTACCCACATTACCATGACTTTTACCCACATTACCATGACTTTTACCCACATTACTATGACTTTTACCCACATTACCATGACTTTTACCCACATTTCCAGGACTTTTATCTACATTTCCATGACTTTTACCCACATTTCCATGACTTTTATCTACGTTTCCATGACTTTAAACCAAATTTCCATGACTTTAAACCAAATTTCCATGACTTTAAACCAAATTTCCATGACTTTTAATCCACATTTCCATGACTTTTAATCCACATTTCCATGACTTTTACCCACATTTCCATGACTTTTACCCACATTACTATGACTTTTACCCACATTTCCATGACTTTAAACCAAATTTCCATGACTTTTAATCCACATTTCTATGACTTTTACCCACATTACCATGACTTTTACCCACATTACCATGACTTTTATCTACATTTCCATGACTTTTACCCACATTTCCATGACTTTTATCTACATTTCCATGACTTTAAACCAAATTTCCATGACTTTAAACCAAATTTCCATGACTTTTAATCCACATTTCTATGACTTTTAATCCACATTTCTATGACTTTTACCCACATTTCCATGACTATTACCCACATTTCTATGACTTTTACCCACATTACCATGACTTTTACCCACATTTTTTTGATTTCGAGGCGGTTATGCATACAACTCCACTCAAAAACATCCAAACTATCCCTTTAATTGAGCGGTTGGTCAAACAGTGATCGCGCCATCTTGCAACACTGCAAATGTTTCAACAATTAAGACTTAGTGAGCAGCTGGCTTCCGTCTCCAGCATCACTTACTTCATGATGAAGACGGACTTCATGCCCCACAGCGCGGACAGCGGGAAGCTCCACGAGGCTGACGTCAGGAGCAGCGAGCCATCCTGAACAAACACAAAAGGCGACGGTTACACATCTCCTCCGCACACGCTGTGAGCGACTCATCTTGGAGCCGCGACGAGGCGGCGCCGCTCCTCTACAAACCCTCGAGGGCTCCAGGTGAGTGATGGCCGAGCTGTGGCAGCTGTAGCTGGCTTCCTCCTGGCCGGTGAACACGTTGTAGAGCTTGAGCTGCCCCGTGCACGTGCCGAGCATCAGGAAGCGCTCGCGGGCCGAGAAGGCGCAGCACATGAAGCCGCTCTCGTCCTCCTCGGCCTCCCTGAACACGGAGATGGGACGGAACCTGGGAGACAAAATGGGGAGGAACGGGGGGTTATTCATTCATTCATTTCGGGGAAAATCCCCCACGCTGTGCTCCGCGGGAGGAAACGACGCCACGCTACCTGCTGAAGATGAGATGTCTGTCGAAGCAGCCCCCGTCCACACCGCCGTATTTAGGGTATATGACCCTCCGAGTGTGGCGGGACGGGAAGTTGACGGGCGCTTGGCGTCTCTGTTTGGGTTCGGGGCACTGGTGCGGCGTGAAGAGCGAGAAAGGCGGGCACGTGGCCACGGGGTTTTTACAGCGCGCGTGCTGCTCCCTCAGGTACTCCGTGATGATGCTGTCCAGCGCCGGCGGCGACGGCAGGTGCCGGTCGAACTGCTTCTTCATGGCCGGGCTCTGGCTGAAGGCGCCGTGGTCGGACTTCTGCCTCAGCACCCGGGGCTTCTTGCAGCTCGCCGCGCTGCTGCTGCACGCCGCCGCTTGCCGCTCGCGGGAGAAAACGATCCGCCCGATGAGCGGGGAGCCGTTGCTGCACGGCGTGACGGACGTGGAGGGGAAAGCGGAGGCGGAGGCGGCGGCGGAAGAGGCGGCGGCCCCGGCGGAGGGCTGCGACGCGGAGGAATGGGAGGCGGCGTGGCCGGCGGCGAGCCTCGACACGACGCCGTTGGCCAACCGCGGCGTGCGGGGCAACGTGGCCGCGGGGGAGGCCGGCGGCGGGGGAGCGACGGGAGGGAAGCCGGAGGCGGCGTGCGTCGCCAGGGACAGACACGCCATCGGGAGGTCCGCCTCCTTGGTGAGGGCGGTGGCCGTGTCGTGGAGGCCCTTCGCCACCAGGTGGTTCCTGATGAGCAGCAGCAGCTCCTTCTCCGGGAAGGAGATCCTGGACTTGGCGACCACGCTGGCCCTCTGCAGCCACGCCAGGGACACGTCGGCGCCGATCAGCAGCGGCTTCCCGGAGATCCGCTCGATGAGCTCGGCCGCGAACTTGCAGAACTTGACGTGTTCGCTGCGCTTGTCCTGGAGCACGGGCTCCTTCATGAGCTGCTGGATGTGGCCGCTGCTGAACAGAGGCAGCTTGCTGATGATCTGCCGGACGGAGGCGGAGCGGGACAGACCCACCAGGGCCTTGCAGGCCAGCGCGCGGATCTGATCCGCGTCCGTTATGGGCATCTTCACCGTCAGCAGGGACAGCAGCACCTTCAGGGCAGACACGAGGAAAGTTAAAGAAAAAAACAATAGTCGATAAACACGAAGAGCAGCTGGACTCTAAATGAAGTAGAGTCATTTATATAGACTTCTATACAACCAGAGGAGTCGCCCCCTGGTGGTTAAGAGAGAGAATGCAGCTTTAACACATGAAGCATAGACTTCTAGACAACCAGAGGAGTCTCCCCCTGGTGGTCAGCAGAGAGAATGCAGCTTTAACACATGAAGCATAGACTTCTATACAACCAGAGGAGTCGCCCCCTGGTGGTCAGGAGAGAGAATGCAGCTTTAACACATGAAGCATAGACTTCTATACAACCAGAGGAGTCGCCCCCTGGTGGTCAGGAGAGAGAATGCAGCTTCAACACATGAAGCATAGACTTCTATACAACCAGAGGAGTCTCTCCCTGGTGGTCAGGAGAGAGAATGCAGCTTTAACACATGAAGCATAGACTTCTATACAACCAGAGGAGTCGCCCTCTGGTGGTCAGGAGAGAGAATGCAGCTTTAACACATGAAGCATAGACTTCTATACAACCAGAGGAGTCGCCCACTGGTGGTCAGGAGAGAGAATGCAGCTTTAACACATGAAGCATAGACTTCTATACAACCAGAGGAGTCGCCCCCTGGTGGTCAGGTGAGAGAATTTAGCTTTAACACATGAAGCATAGACTTCTATACAACCAGAGGAGTCGCCCCCTGGTGGTCAGGAGAGAGAATGCAGCTTTAACACATGAAGCATAGACTTCTATACAACCAGAGGAGTCGCCCTCTGGTGGTCAGGAGAGAGAATGCAGCTTTAACACATGAAGCATAGACTTCTATACAACCAGAGGAGTCGCCCTCTGGTGGTCAGGAGAGAGAATGCAGCTTTAACACATGAAGCATAGACTTCTATACAACCAGAGGAGTCGCCCTCTGGTGGTCAGGAGAGAGAATGCAGCTTCAACACATGAAGCATAGACTTCTGGTTGTACACAAACATGTGTTTTCTACAGTCACAGTGACCTTTGACCTCCAGATTCTCATCAGTTCATCCTGGATGTAGACATTTGTGCCAAATTTGAGGGAAATCCCTCGCGGTGTCCCTAAGATGGAAAACACGCCGGCCTCCTGCCGCGGAGCCTCAACACGATCCCAAAAGGCTTCTTTCTGAGCCTGAAACACTTCAACCGCACCTTGATGCCGTTGTTGGACTGCACCACGTTCCACATCTTCGTGAGCACGCTCTCGCTGGCTTTGCTCTGCTGAGGCAGGCGGCGGCGGGGGGTGCCGGCGATGAACTTGCCGATGCTGGA